>NC_142526.1:10992602-11150102 GCF_964205215.1 Stylophora pistillata
TTCTGCACTCTGACTTCTTTCATTAGTGCTACGTCGTGCTGTTCAGACCATTCCATAGGCACACTACATAAAAGAAAAAAGATAGAAGCGAGTGTTACTGTAGGTAGTAGCTGTATAAAATAGTCGATCACATTTCAGCACTAAAAATAAAAAGCTTAATGGCGGGGAAATTAATGCACTTTCTTGAACGTGAAATACGGCAACGACATAAACCTCTCGACAAAAAGAAAACAACTAATAACAAAAACAAACACATGGCAAGATAACTTGCTATTATATAAGTATTTTTCCTGTTCTGGAAAAAAACCTCTGCTCGTAGGATAACTAAAAGAATGGCGACAAACAAAAAAGAATTCACGATCAAACAAAACCAAGTAACAGAACCTGCGGAAACTTGTGCCAAACACGAAGTTAGGCACATTTTGTCCCATTTTTAAAAGTTATTGTTTAAGTGCAGATAAAAAACTACTTTCTTATGAAACCTACAATGTACTTACGGGTTTGATTTGACGATTGAAAATGAAGACATGGTGTCAGTCTTGTACTGAGACAGTCCTGAAACAGAGCAAAACAACACGCACGGCAAACATTCCACTTTCACGTCTGCAACCTCACGTCAAAAACGTCTGCACATGCGTACTGATTGCGAAGCTCATATTTAAACTTCCGGTGGACGTCCGTGAATCAAAAACGTCCGATGCTTAAGCTCTCTACTTAGCCATGACACGGCCGCTGCAGTACCCAAACTTTGTCAAAAAAACTAAAATATATGTTTCTATTCTAGTTATATGGATCTCCGCTATCCTTCTCGCGTCCCCTCCATTGATTTGGCGACCTCATGAAGTTATTTTCGGAGAGGTGGAGTCCTACGACGAAAAACCTACTTTCGAAATGGTTTACATGACTTTAGAATGGATTTTTATTTTCATTTTTCCTTTTGGAACCATGTCGGCCATTTATTTTAAAATCTATCGAATCGCACGGAATCACGCTAGCCGAGTGAAGCCTGGTACGAGCGAAGAAACTGCCTCACATACCGACACCGGGGGTAGTGTAAGAAGAATTCAAATTTCAGATTTCAAAAGACAACTAAAAGCTGCCAAAATGCTGGTGACCATGGCTGGTGCCTTCCTGGTCAGCTGGCTTCCTTTCTTAGTAACCCTTACGTTGTGGAAGTTTCAGAAAGGAATACAGATCGATTCTAAAGTGTTCACTACATTCCTCTACATTGTTTACACTTTACCCGGTATAAACCCTGCGATCTACGCTTTCCGGTCAAGAGATGTACAAAAAGGGATAAACAGCTTTTGGTGTGTTGGAAACAAGGCCGATAGGAAACAAAATAAAGCTAATGAGCGGAAGAACGAACGAACAAGATTGCCTTCGAGCAGCCACTCATTATAAGCCCTTCGGCACGGGGGTTGCTACGCCCGTGGGAATGTACGAGGACTTGAGAAACACGAGCCCGCGAGAAGTACAGCGGCCAGACCACAGGAAAAATTTTCCTTGACTCGTTCCGAATCTTCCCGCGTGCAGAGGAACGCGTATCTTAGAGACCTTATTACGATAGCCTGCCTACAGACTATGAACAAGGCAAAAATGAACTTTAGATTGAACTAGCGCAAAAGAAACTGCTAAGTAGCCTTACCGAGCTTACCTCCAGGTCGATAACGATCTAGAAACCGGAAGAGGCCATTTTCTAAACACACCTTTTCATTTATGTTTAGGCGATATGCCCTAAATTTAGGAGTCTTCACTGATGCTATCATTTCAAGATGATTTCATGAAAGAGATAATGAAATCTACAACTTGATATTAGATGCATCCTTCACATTCCCACAAGTAAACAAAATTTGAAGTTTTTATTCCTGAATAAACCCAGATTTCGAGTGCAACACACGAAAGCGGCTGAATTAGGGAACCAGCATTGCTGCTCTTATAAAAAAGCCACCTCTTTGCAATAAATGATAGTGACGATAATAAAGGAAATGCTAATAATCAATAAATATGGCAAGGTCAGTTATGGTCTCGCGTCTCCTAGTTGATATCGTTCTTCTCTATCTCAAATAATTTAAGCGACAATAACTGTATCTTTGTTATAACCTGGTGGATCTCGAATCGTGAATATGAAAAACGAATGAGTGAGAACTACCTGTAGAAAAATCACTCAGGGGGTAAGTGGGAACTGACGCGGCACCAGTTTTTCTTGAAAAGTTATGGCTAGGTTCGGTTTCCGCCGTTTTCTCGGGTCAAGTCCTTGATCTTCTTCGAGTGGAGAAGTCGCGGGCTCGCTTGCTGAACAGCATGTGATTATGAAGCCGAAGTTTTTTGCGCACCAGATTGCTTTTCTCACATTATTTATTTCAGAATTATGCCGGAGGTACAATTCCATAATAAGATTTTGAAATGAACGATTTTTAATTGACATTTCAATAAATTCGATTTTTAGTGATTCACTTGCTACTACATTGCCCCTCGTGGCATGCTTGACAGCGTCTACTGTCGTGTGGCTTGCGCATTCTTCCGGGTCTCTTTCTATTGTCGGAGTCTTCCGGTAGAAATTTGTAGATAGCCTGAAATAAGATAAAATCATTGTTAACGCATAGAGTTCAATTTCATGGAGAGTTATGAAAGCAAAACCGATGCAATCCCAGCGACCTGTTAGAGCAAAGGTAAACATCACTGCGAGTTATGAAAACTCTAAGTAAAAGAGAGACAACCGCCTGAAGTACGATGAAAAACTAGTGACCAGGTCACACTCGGTTAGAGTTTTGAATACAATTGCTTGAGAGTGTAAGTGTGGTATTTGAATGTGGTATTCGTGAGTATAGTTTTACTCGAGGTATCCGACAAAGTGACTGTCTGCTGTTCTAGCTTGAAGTAGATACTCCTCTCGGAGTCAAAATTACCTCTCCTATCTTTTTATGAACGTTTTTCAGAACTTTTTCCACCTCTTCTCGGTACCACTGTGGCTTTATGAAGGTCCCATCAGTGGTCTCGTCAGTACACACCTTGCACTGTTGACCGTACAGCCTGAACCGTAAGGAGTCTATGGAGGAAACTCGTTTGTAATCATAAAAGCATCTCGAAAACAATGAATAGATTTATCAAGAGAGGAATCATTCTCATGCCCAGTCTCTTGTTTTAATAACAAAATCCCAGTAGAGGTCTTCATTTACAAACCATTCCTTTAAGTTATAAGGGCTCTTGAGCGCAGATCTTTTTGGAGAAGCGAGTGGCAACAGGAAGGAGAACTTGAACTCAACTACCTCCGGCGCGCTTTTACATCAACGTATTCAATGCAAAGAGGCTTCTTTCAGCACTCGAAACTAGATATTGCAAACTTAACAGACTGTCGTAAGCGCAAGGGAAAAGTTCTCTCAACTTCCAGCTACCATCTGCGTCGAAACAACTGACAGGACGGAAAATGCGAGCACTGTAAGTACCTCCCGTTGTCCCATACAAAGCCTTAGAAAAGTTTTCTACGGCTTTGTATGGGACAACGGGAGGTACTTACAGTTTACGCATTTTCCGTCCTGTCATTTTTTCCTTTAAGTCTCTTGTATTTCGACAAACGGAAGTAAAGTTACATGCGCCTTGCGACCCTTAAAAGTTTCTAAAGAAAAACAGACAGCTATCGCGTGAGGTGTCCCCGTCAACTACATGAACAAAATTCGTGATCATGAACCGGACTGGTTTGTTTAGATCCTTGTAGACCTCTCAAAATAACCCTGGCGTGGGGTATCAGGCCTATATGATGAATTTTTAAAACTCATCGAGGATATCTTGTTTTGTCTAAATATGAAGGTCTTACACTTATCTGTCTTCTTCGGTTCATCGTTGTTTCCTTCGTCACTGGTGCATTTTCCTTCCTCTGTGTTCAATTCTTTTTTCTCGTCTTTCTCATCAATCTTCTTGTACCAAAATATAACTCTCCCATTCATAGAGGTCCAAGACCTTCCACAATCCTTACCGTAAAAACTTGACTTTGGCGCTATCCTTATATTGTCCCCAGTCCTTTGGCATTCGTCGGTCGGTTGGCTCCAGTGTCCACTCGTCGGAACTGAAGTCCTTGAAGATATCATCAAAGGTTGTGTGCCAGAATCGTTTTAGTTTCAGTGTGGCCTGGGAAGCCATTCCAGAGGCGTTGTTGACAATTTACAAAGTAACGCAGGATTGCTTTTCTTCTCTGAAAAGAGACGAGTTGATTTTCATAACCGTTAACGGCCTTTTGAAAAAAAAGTAAGAAATGAATATAATAAATGCTATGTCTAGTTTCTTGTTTTATTTAAATAGCAATCTGTCCTTTTTGCACGGCGTTTGCAACCGGCTCTACACCAACCTTAACTTCTGCAATCGAGACAGTTAAAGTTCCGGCAATATCATTTTAATAGAGAAAACTGTTCCGTTGATTACTTACATGAAACAATGAATTTTGTACTCTTGCCTTTTTCCAACAGTGAATTGATGTTGTACTTGCGGTCTCGAGGTTCTCATGTAAACTAAAGACGTAAGGCATTTGGCTGAGTCAGTTTGTGCTTATCTTATCCCCGATCGGTGTTATTTTATAAAAGAAACTTACATTCATGATTTAGCTAAGATTGAAAGAAAAAAATTTTCCGCTGATGCATATCTTGCTACCCGACTGAGAGCTTCGGTCCTAAATAATTGATAACTAGATAATGACTACATCGAACCTGTGTACAACTCAAATAAAGACTTTGACATTAAGATCTCACTTAAGAAAATCAGCCTAAAGAATTACATAAATTAGCTATCTCTGTGATTCACAGAATTACGGGTTTCGATTTATTTCTTACCTTGCTTCGTGTGGTTTCAGTTTCCTCCGGTTGGGGAGAACGTCGATGTTGGAGCCTTCAAAACCAGTCGGCTACGCACAAATTTACTGGGTTAATTCAAATGAATTTTACCTGAATTTATTATTGACAATAAAACTGTTTTTTTCACTTGTTGTATCGTAGTTTCTACTCCAGATCGCTGAATTATAGCTATGATATTAGCCGAGAACGATGATGTTTTTTATACGAGTTCGATTTCCGGTTACTAAGAAAAGCTCTGATTTGGGGAAAACTCCACTGGGTTTTTTTCCCAGTCTCTTCTCTATGTAATAATTTGAATATATCAACAAAGTTGAAATGGTAAATTGGCCACCGTTACGGTTATAAAAACTGACGTTTCGAGCGTTAGCCCTTCGTCAGAGCTAACACTCGAAACGTCAGCTTTTATAACCATAACGGTGGCCAATTTACCATTTCAAATTTGTTGATATATTCAAATTATTTCGTTACCCCCACCGACGCAGCGCCAAACAGTTTCTTTAGAACCTATCAGCCTTTGTTCTCTATGTAGATGTGTAATGATAGCAGCGGGGGAATTGTAAAACACATTGGATTGGCTAATGGTTTATAGGAAGGAGTGCCGTTGTATTACCGACAGGCAGTATAACGATGATAATTACCAAACTCAATGACGTTTGACGTCAATGTCGTCTCAATGACGTCAATGTTTGTCGTCAATGACGTCTCAATGACGTCCGTTTTTCCTAGAAAGCAACGTACCACTTCCGGTTACGAATTCAAATATGCACAAATCACTAATTAATTCAGGTTGTTTAGCAAGTGGAGGCAATTTTATCCCTTTAAAAAAAGATAGCATAATTCACCAAAAGCTCTCTTTAATTGAGACATATGTTGGAGGGGTCTTCGTTCAGAAGGGTGTCGTAGAAGGAATAAGGCAAGAGATGAAATTCGCGTTCGCACGGAACCCGAAAGATATTGCCTCGTTTTAATGCTGATTGTTTAGTCAAGCGTGATTTTCCGAGAAAGTGAACAGCCTTTCCCGGGTTGCAAGCTTTAATGAAATACTTCGTACAAAGTACAGTTCATTTAAATCAATGCTTTTCCCAGCAGGGAGTTGACGGTTTTCAGGACAATTTCGACCGGTCTAACCTTGAAGCAAAACTTCTCACCGAAGATTTAAACTTTCATCGAGAGGCCAGGTAACTTACTGATAACAGTGTTACACAACACATCATTTTAAATTTGAGTGTGTCTCAGAGCGTAGGCAGCTGCTGTTTGCCTTTTGCATTTTGTGGCGTAGTTTTACCGGTTCGACAACTGAATTTAAGCAATTCGTCGCCTAAATGAATCCCCACGAACCTCCTCGAAGGTATCGAATGTCAACATTGGTGGGTCTTCGACCGTATATAAGCTTGCAGAATACTTTCGTGATTCAGAAGGGCGTATCGAGCTGTTATGGAATCTATGTTTACTAAAAATGTCTGACGCTCATATTAGGAATCTTTACAGCCGTCGTCTGCTTGAATATATTGCCCGTATGATTCTAGCTTTTCCATGTAAACAAGAACACTTGTTTTAACCAGAAGCTTTGGTTCTGACTTTTGTCTAAGATTTATTTCCGCAATGGTTTGAAAGTTAATTAATGCATGTGAACTTCATTGCTTCACGGGTGTGCACATCGTTCTGTTGCTCCATTTAATTTTCGCCCAACTTCATGCAAATCATCAAGCATAGATTTTAGTTCCCATTCGATTTAACCGGGCACACTTAGCAACTGTTTCTGCGCCTGGGCACATACAGTGGAAAGATAATGTTCCCTTTAAAGCAGATTAATCGTAGAATGAATTCATTAATAAAACCGGCTGATAACGTTGCCCTAAGATTGAACTGAATTACATGTGTAAGAAAATTGGGGTCATCCTCGGTGTAAAAACCTGACGAGGTTTTCCTTGTTTCATAAGGTATTGTTTTGCTGTACGCTATTGTTTATAATGTTTTGTTGTCTTTGTTTTACGTCACTCGTGAGCTTCACAGGTTTTTACACGGAGGATGATCCGAAAATTTTCGGTTACATATTTTATAGATAGATTCGCCACCTTCGAGTGTAGCAGATGTGGGCAGATTGATTGTGAATGATCATATTTTAACTTTTATCCGGTGAATTTTTCCTGATTGGGTGCAAGCGGTAAAAACAGAGCTCGTAAATCGGTAGCAAAGGTCATCTAAGTGATATCGTTTGAAATACGTTCGTGCATGTCCTCGTTGATCAAGTACGAAAGGTTAACAGACACATGAATTAAGGCTGATAGTTTCTAAAGAAAGTATTTGGCGCTGCGTCGGTGGGGGTTACGAAATAATTTGAATATATCAACTGTAGCGTTTACGGCGACCAAAATCTAAATTCTCAAGTTCAAGGGCGTGTCGCTCCAAAACGCGGTTAACGAGGTGTTTGGGACTATTTTACTGATCGAAATGACAAACCAAAGTTGACTGTTGGCACGAATCTTTATTCTTGAAAGGCAATCGACCACGAACCACAATCAATGACGAAAATAACGATTATTTTAACAGTCAATCAATCTATCGAACGATCGATCATAAAATTTCGGTCCCGCTTGTGCCAGAGGTTGAGAGAACGAAAGGGCGAAAGTTTACCAATGCTATTCAAAACTTACGAAGAACTGATTAAAGGGACGCTAAACTTGCCTTTTATATGCGCGTGGTGACGCTGAAAGGTCCGATTACAAAACCAATAGAAAAACAGATAAGCATTGTAACTATGTAGCTTTCTAAGATCATTCCGAAATTAGTGAACTAATCAATAATCAATCAAAAAATGAGCCTTCTGGCTAATGTCCTTAACATCAACAAAGCTGAAATGGTAAATTGGCCACCGTTACGGTTATAAAAGCTGACGTTTCGTGCGTTAGCCCTTCGTCGGAGCGAAGGGCTAACGCTCGAAACGTTAACAGACACAGTTCGTGTGGATCATGGACTAAGGAATACGGAAGTTGAACAAAATTTCTGTAGTTCGATATCACAAATCACATATAGCATAAGTTTTAATTAATTTTACATTGCCGTTTAATTAATTTTACGTTTATAGCTAGATTTAGGGTAGTCTGAATATTATACGACAATAGTTGCCTAATAATGCATTAATTTTCCTTGTTTTTTTCAGACCACATTAAACTGCTCTCTGCCGATTTATTTTTACCACAAGATCGACGTCAAATATAAAATTCCTTTAATGCGTGACCATTGCGTGACACGTTGACGCGAACAGCGTTGTCAGTACTCACATCGACAACGGCAAATTAGCCAATTAGATCGCGCCATTATAGCCAATTGCGGTAAAAGGAACATTTGCCTAGCTAATTTCCCCATAAGGCTATTTACCATGCTTATACTCCCTTCTCCCTCATTGACAGTTGAAAAGTGGTTGATTTTCAACAGTTCCCGTTTTGTGACTCCCCAATAAATTCTCTTGCCTCCCCTCTCCGGCGATAGATAATGACTGACTTCTATATGGTCTGTTAAATCATTGCAGAAACAAAAGTAAACCATGTCTGGTGAAGTCACCGAAACACCTGTTGCCAAATATGGTCGAAGTAGTGAGTTTGGCGTGGTTCTTGACTTTATTCAAACCATGATAAGTAACGACACATTACGCCAAGCCTTCAACATTCCTCATTTGGTTATGGTCGGTCGTCAAAACATGGCAAAGACCACCCTTATAAACCGTCTGATCGGGCGATATCTTCTCCCAATGCGCCGCAATGAAACCGCCAACACCTTACAGGCCCGCACTACGTATCCCATAATACTCAACCTACGAAACGGCGAGAAGAGGGTTGTGGAGGTAAAATGTGAAATATCGGGTCTAGGGGGGGCTGTGGAAGATCCCGATGATACCTCCGTAGAGAAATTTCTCAACGATGTCTCAGCACGTTTACCAAAGGAAAGGGGAACTCCAATTTCGAAAACCCCTGTCAATGTTACTCTGCAAGGTAAGATGTTTTAAGTTAACTTAATTGCTAGAGCCGAAAATAAACAGCATATTTTTATGATGGAGATCCAATGACTTCTTTTTTATATTATCTCTATCAAAGATTTAAGTTCGTTTTAAAATTGGAACTTAGCTATATTTTGCGTTGTACGTATAATTTCAGCTTCTCACTCTTTCCTCTTCTCCAGGCCCCGAATTCACGACTCTTACCTTGGTTGACCTTCCCGGCGCTCATTTCGCCAATGACGATCCACGCATGAACCAAGTGACCCAAGATTTAGTTTTGGAATACATCGAGAAAAACACTAATAGCATCATCGTGATAGTATCTGAAGTAGGGGACCCCACAGGCGACAGTGCAATAAACCTTGTTATGCGCAAAGCCCCAGATTTCAGGAGCCGTACAATCTGTGCACTTACCAAGCCTGACAAGCTAAGGGAATCGGACGACATGGGTAAAAGAGTGGCCATGAATGGGTCTAGCTTTACACTGGATGATAATCGATTTATTGTGCTGCGAGGTAATGTATTTTTATTCAGTGTTTTTTTTTAACTTTGAAGTGTTTTGCTAACTTAACGCGTACCAGTACATATGAGTTATTAACCAAGCTTGTTCGGTCAAGATGGCTAGATATTTCCCGAGTTCTTTTTTCGCATTTTTATGGACCGAGACAAAGTCGAGGTCCATAAAAATGCGAATAAAAGAACGAGGCTAATATCCAGCCATCTTGACCGAACAAGCTTGGTTAATAAACGATTTATTGTATTGCAAAAGATTTCGCTTTATTAAGAATTAAGAATGACTGTTTCACTTAGAGAGCCGGGAAAGAAAGCCTACTGTGTTTGTAGGACAACAAACTCACGAGAGTTGTTTCTGTTTTCTTTGTTTTGACTGTCTTCTGATTCTTTTTGCGCTTCCATGGCTGAAATTGTCCAAGAATTACGAACTTGGTTCTAATTCTATTTTTTTCATGCGCGGGATCAATGTGGGCAATCCGAGTGGGCATGATGGGCCCATCTTGCCCGCTCGTGTAGCCAATCAGAACACAAGATTCGCTTCATCTTGCACACGGGCGCTGCGAGCGGTGTAATAAATGTAGTTATTGACTTCTAACGTCTTTGTCAAATCGTTAAGAGGGCCAGTTACTAATGAAACTGTGATACTGTGTCGGATGAAGTATTACGAGAAAATTTGGTTGTATCAATTGTGTTGATAACGGAGTTTACAATCCATCAAATAATAAGGATAATAAACTTAGTAGCTTTCCGCTAATGTCCGCGCATATTTTCACTCACGTCTGAGGCTTGCAAAACTTAAGCCAAAGTAGCGTCGCTTGAGGAGAGCAGAGGAAGAGACAAGTTGAAATCCAGGTAAACACCCTAAAGAGCGGAAAACACTTGAGACCAATTTGCAGTTGACTTAGCTTTGCATCCAATTGGTCGAGGATGTGGCACGAGAAGCGTTTGATTTCTTTCTACACGTAATATAAAGAAAGCGGTGAGTTTGCACACTCGGACTGTGTTTCATGCGATGCTTTTCTTGTGTCAGTGAAATTCTGTGACTAAGTCTAATGAGTCTAAAATACTTAGGAGGGCTATAGTAATAATAGCTTATTTTTCTGCTTTTCTTTACATAAAACATACAGGGAAAGATGGCACAGATCCAGCTGAGAGGGACTGGGACGCTGAAACGACACGTATCAAAGAGAAAGAATGGTTTGCACGGCATCCTCAGTACAAGGACATTCAACATGTCTGTGGAATTGATCGACTCATGGACACTATGATCTCTTTACTGGCTGAGAAGATGATCACAGAGATTCCTATTCTAGTAACACAAATGAAGAAGCGAAAAAAAGAGGTAAAAAAATCGCTTGTAAGAATAGGTTATTTGATCACTGACTGGCCGGCACTTTGGAAAGCCGCTGGAAAGTGGAGCGAAAGGTTCAGCACTCTAGCATTGACCAGGCTAATACTCAACGAGCAGAATTTTAAATTCGATATCGAAAGCAATCCAAAATGTCCCTGCTTTTTTTTAGTATGTAAGTACTATAGTTCTATAATTTTATGTAGCTTCATATACTATATCATTTTAAACACTTTTATATAGTTGCAAGTTTAAGATCTTATTCACAATTTAACCTAGTTTTTATAAGTTTAATAGTTCTATAATTTTATGCAGTTCCATAATACTCCATCATTTTAAACACTTTTATATATCTTCTAGGTTTATTCATTTATTTTCTCTTTCGTGACTGACCTGTAAACTAGCTTTATATAGCTAAGCGTCAGCCACGTTAATTAAGTACGCAGGTATGTATGTAAGCACATTATGAATTATAATGAGCATATCATGTAACCAACACGAAATATATCAGCATCATCGTGTCGTGTCTTAATAGACCACTTTCATAAATGGCTGCCGGATTAATATTCTTTTGATTAAATTTAAATTAGCCCTACTGGCCTCGTTCTCCAGTACAAAATTCAAAAGAATACATTGTCTCAAGCGAGGGCAGTAGGGCTAATTTAAATTTAAACAAAAGAATATTTATACGGCAACCATTTATGAAAGTGGTCTATATCAAAACGTTTTGATTCAAATAGGTGGATGATATACTTGTAGAATTAGAGGACAGCGAGATACCAGAGACGAGCGAGGGTAAGGGTGCAGTGGCCATGAAACTGAAAGGAAATCTCATCAGAGAGTTGAATAAACTTCTTTTTAACAACACTTCTGACATGGCTGGAGGTGAACGCGTCAGGCAGCTGTTTAATTCGTTTCACCAAGAGGTTTTCAAGGTGAGTGTTTTTGATCTCTTGCTTCGACTTAAAGTCATAAGCGTCTGTTTATGAATAAATTGTCATTATTGTGAAAACTGGCGTCAAGGGTAATGTAATTGACACCACGTAACAGAAATTTAGCTCATTCTAGTTAATCTTATATTTTCCTGCATCTGTTTGAAATTTGCATCAGTCCCAGTCCGTTGATTGTAACATAATGAGTGGGGATGTAGTGACCCACCACCGAGCTTGACGTTCACGCTTGGTACTACATGTGATATAGAGCGCTTGGAACAATCCCAGCTATCAATATTTAATCCCCAGCCTTCCAAATTATACTTGTAGGTTTACCGTGAACTACTTTGAGTTAAACATCTTTTTTAACCCCCCAAGAAGAGAATAAACTCATCGTGAGCCTCGAATTCGCGTTTGCGAGCTGTCTTGATGAAAAACGTTGCCTTTGGAGATCAAAATATCTTTGAATTATAAAAAACAAAAGAATTCATTGTCTAAAACCCTTTCAAAACGAGCCATTGAGCCACGCTAAACTGAAGCAGTGGCTTTGCAAGAGATTTTAACACATTTTTGATAAAATTTGTCGCAGGTGGATCCTCTGGAGATGCGTAATAATGACGAAATACGAAGACAACAGCGAAAATTGGAGGGCGTGGCTGCCCCACTTGGAGACAGCAGTGAAAACAGTCAGTTACTGCAGAGGCTGCTGTATGAGAAGTATACAGGTATTTGACAACTAAAAACTCTACACAGAGTTTCTTTGAGAAAACAAGTGTTATTGGCAAAACCAATAAGGGTAGGAGGCAGTGTACCACTTTCATTACTAACATTAATTTCATTACTATAATTACTAATAATCATTACTAATAATTTCATTATTTCATTATAGTAATTTTATTACTAACATTAACACAATCTCAAATAAGTTATTTTCGTCTCTTCTGTTTTCGATTTTGAATGGAGAGCTTAAAGTAATCTGAGATTTCCCGCCTGGTTTTGCTTTACTTTGCTCTGTGATTGGTCTGGAAAACTCGCCCCACTCTCTTAACCAATTAGATTCAAAGCAGAAACCAATCGTGGCAACTTGGTCACCCGTGTTATTCCGAGGATCAGTCAGATTTTTTTTCTTATTGTAAGTGTCCCTTGAATAAAGGTGACAGGCTTAAAGCTTATACAGTTAAACACCCTCGCGATTCAAATCGTTTCGCCCGGAAAGAGGTGCCACAAAGGAAAGGCTTCAGTATAGTCAGGTATTTTTGATCAGTCATGACTATTTTTAAGTGTAGTGATCCAGTTAGTCACCCTTCTGAAGCCGTGACTATCTGCTTTTTTTTTTCTCATATAAAGGATTTAACGCCAATGGTAAACCTGTCCTGTTTCTGAGTCCAGTTGATCAGTTACTACCCCTATCAGAGAAACTTGTCGGAAATGTCGAGACAACTTTACGAGATATTGTCCAAAAGGCCATCGAACAAGCCTTGTCGAAGTTCCCAACTCTCAAACAAGCAGTTGAAGCGAAAGTTGTCAGCTTAATTTTTGACAAGAAACGCGACCAGACCACGGAATTCATCCGACAGTTCCTGGAAATGCAGAAAAAGAGCACGGATATTGTTTTCGCCCCAATCCCCACACCACGAGAGATTCATGTCTGGGAAGGGTTTCCTCTGGCAGATCACAGGAAGCCTCATCCATGCATGACATCGAAGACGACAAGTCACATGAAGTATCTTGCGAGAAATCTCTATCCCGAGAAGCTTCTTCAAGAGATTGAAGGTTCTGGGTCAAACCAATTCATGTATAAGGTGAGAACTGAGAACTTTCGGGGTAACTTGTATGATGGATACCCTCTTGGGATTACTTGCAGTTGCTTAAAATGCTATAAGGCGGAGAAAGTAATTTGTCAATTTTAAATCATTTTTTCACGACTGGTTACATTAAGAAAATTGACTACTTCGAATTTCCCATTGGGACCTTTAAGGCCAGTCCGCTAATATATAGTTCGAATGAACACAAATTGGATCATAGTCGAAACTGGCGGTTAACGTGTTTTAACGCTTGCAGGGAAGTTTTTCACGCCCAAAAGTTTGAGCTATCAGTCGTAACGAAAAATTTTGAATTAATACTAGAGTGGCAATGTTCTTGCCATGGATCGCACAGTAGACGAAAATAAGAGGAGAGAAAGCTAAAGTCAAGTCTCTGCCCACTCATCAGGACACCCTGGGAATAAATTTGAAACGTCACGGAAATTTTCAAATATTTTCGAAGTTGATCTGGAGGGTGAGATTTGTCTTTGTTTCTTCCAATTTGTTTTGGTTGAAGTAAGAGGGCATCAGTGGGGTTAACCGTCAGCCATAAAACGACAGAAATTTTAACAAATAGGCATAAAGTTAACACATTTTAACTGGTAGTCGTTGAAAAAAATTTAACTCAAAAGAAAGGTTTCTTTTAATCACAACGGGGAAAAATTAACCGTTAGCCGTTAAATGGCCAAATTTTAACCGTCAACAGTAACTGCTATCACCCCACTGAGAACCTCGAGTGACGAATGTTTTCGAAAGCTCAGCGAAACACTTCAGGGCTTTCTGCAAGGTGTTGGTGATACAATGAGGGTATATGTATGCTGCACGATCCTCGCAGTAGAGAGCGCTAGTTATGCAATAGCGAAAATCAGACCTGAAAAAAATCAGGCCTGTACGGGATTCGAACCACTGACCTCTGCGATACTAGTGCAGCGCTCTACCAATTGAGCTAACAAGCCAACTGGGAGCAGGCCGTTAAGTTGGTTCGTAATAAACCATTATATCTGATTTATCTGTATTCAAAGTTTACGTGGCGTGACTCTGATTATGACCTCAGGGACTCTGAAAATGTTCCATTACCGCGCACTAATTATTACAGAAAAAGCTTTAGCTACAATGGCGCCACATTATGGAACAGTCTACCACGCGATATAAGGAACACAGTCTCTGGGGGTATTTAAACGTAAGATCAATGACATTCTTTAAGTCTAACGCACGGCATTCACGGAAAACAGCTTTACTGTTATAGTATGTAGTTTGAATTTTAAATATCTTTGCGTATGTGATATGTATTTTTATGGGCCGATGAATTGATCGTGTTTAAATAAAGATAAATGTCAGCTAAATAAAGATAAATGTCACTTTCTAGCTGCTAGGAGTGTTTTAAATTTTCACGAAATACCACTTACATAAACTCAAAAAATTGTTCGGAAAGCAAGGCGCTCTGAAGTAAGCTTTATCGTTCTTTTCTTAGGAACAGGAGGAAATAAAGAATGTAAAAGGGAACGTGGTGCGATGCTTCAACGTGCTTAAAATGAACGTGTGTGACACGGTCCCCCGCTGCATTCTGCATTTCTTCGTCTCACAACTAGTGGATGACCTTGACCGTGCTTTGGAGAAGGAGAACTTGGTCGAGTTTTTGGAGGAAAGGAAGGATATCCGGGACAAACGCATCTTGTGTAGGAACCAGTCCCGCGCTTTGGAGAAAGCGCTGCCCAATACACAAAACGTCCTGGATAAACTACTACGCATGAAACAGGGATCGCCCCGAAAGGACCGCTAAATGTAGCTGCATGGAATGCTTTGATCTTTGATAACGTAGCCTTTCAAGTAATAATATGTAGCTAGGGGTTTTTTTCGCCTAGAATTCGAAATATATGTTGTAGCCGGTTGCAATTGATAGACTTTAAAAGTTCAATTAGTTATAGACATTTTTCATTTTTAATTCTTTAAGTGAGTACCAGTGAGCAGGACACAGCAACATATCTTGGATTAGTTCTTCAAATAATTTTTTTCAAATAAATTTTATTCTGGGCTTTTTGATTTTTTTTCTTTAATTCAGTAGCGTTTGGAATCAAATCCCTGTGCTCTTATAATCATCTTATTTCATGCTCTGGGTCTTTGGAAAGTTAAACGAATCTTTCGTAATTCTCGTCCACTACAATATTGGACGTTTGGCAGATAATGATAACAACAGCAATGGTTTATTTAACAAATTGACGAGGTGGCTCTGTTCCAGTTAAATGACATTATTTGCAATTAAAAATAATTAACAATTATTCTTTGAAATCAAGGTGAATAGTGGCTTTCGGGAATATTTACCTCGCCGCTTCGCAGCTCGGTAAATATTTAGCCACTATTCACCGAGATTGAAAAGAATAATTGTTTTAGTATATACACACGAAGTGATCTCGAAAAAATTAGAAGGAAGCCATTTAAAGGCAATTTCTGCTTCTGAAACTTTAGCGAAACGCGAGTTTACGCCCACCATTTTGTTTTTCACATTATACACTCGCTCGGAGGTGTACATTGTTGATTAGCCCGAGATAGCGAACCAATCAGATTGATTGAAACACCAACATCACTGAGTGTGTATATACTAAATTTCAATATTCACGATAAAATAAAAATGTATTGCATTCACTTAGAAATTGAAACAATAAAGGCAAGTTGTGAATTCTATAGTAAACCATAGTCTCTGTGTGGACTTCTATCTCTAATAACTCAGAAAGAGAGTAGATCTTTCTACACTTTGGACTCGGATAGAATAATGCCAATTAACGATGGCTTCTTTCCATGAAACTTAGAGAGCTTTTGCCAGCCTTCTTTGTGTCTACAATGAATACGCTGGAATTGGCAAACCCTTTACCAGGTCCCTCAAGGGGCAAGTTGTTCTCGCGACCTCGATCTTTGTTGATGAAGAGTCTCGAAAAGTTTCTCAATTTTTTAAGAAGTGTTTGTTTGCAAACCTTTCGCTCCATGATGCATCCAGGACATGCATCCAGGACATGCAACAACGACCAAATATATTTTGGTGGTACATGAAGAAAATTTTGTGAATGACATTCTCAGCTTCCATCACACTTGTATCAGCGTTTTCTTGATGTGAAACCCCGCCTATTTTCCTCTTATTAGCCCGATTTTAAATTGAGAAAACTGAAAGTTTTACCGCGAGGGTTTTGCTCAAAAATGAACATTTCAAATACAAATTTCACAATATGTATAAAGTTAATATTGTTGGGGCTACCAGATAATCGCTGCTACCAAAAGCTATTTTAAATTTAGAATAAAAAAGGCGAAATGACAAAAAATATCTATATAATAACAAAAGTGTTAAATTGACCATTCAGTGAAAAAACAAACGAACTGTCTTTCATTTTACGAGAAGTTGGCGATAAATTCACCATACTGGAATTGTTGTTTATTTGACTTCACAGCCAGAAAATCGTGTAACGTTGTGTTGAACATTCTGAAGTTTGATTAATTTAAAAACAAGGGGCCTGTTATTCACGTGAGGTCAGACCCAAACCGCAGTTTTACGCAAGCAATAGGCCTTTTCTTTATGAGAGGGTTGATTTGATTAAATAATTATCCTTCCACTGTTAGTTTCGGCCCTCTCGAGGGCCACTGACCATAAATATCGAGAATCCGCCGACAGTTGCAAAATTTCGTAATTCGTTTTATTTTTTCTACAGGACCCTTTTAATGAACCTTTTTCGAATATTATATCAAAAAATTCTATCGTGCTTTTTGTTCTCCGGAAAATCGAAAAGTTCGAAATACGCCTAAACGACCGTTGTCCCCCCCGTAAAGCAATGAAAAATTATGCAACTTCGGCAACTTCGTACGCTTCAACGCGATGCAATCCCGCCTTTAAATTTTGTATGCTAGCAGATGGTCCGTTAATCTCTTGGAAAATGTTAATTCTTGTTATTTTGTTACATTTAAGTCTGAACAGTGACCCGTTAAAAAAAAGTACTTCGCGTCTCTTTCGCAGAGGTAAAATAAAGGTAAACTTCAGTGGCCTATGAACAGGTTTGCCATAGATACTTACAAATCGTAATGTACATCAACTTAAAGCTTTATCCTTGTATTTTAATTCCTCCAATTCTCTATTCTGGCTCCCCATAAGCGGCGCGTCCAGGTTTACAAGAGTTTGGGGTATTTTGCCAAAAATGCGATGCGAACTACTAAACGTCTGTCACGACCCATTCAAAGGCCTTTGAAAGGTCTTGTATGATATATTTACAGACCAAAATATACATCATCTTAAAGCTTTATCCTTGTAGTCTAAGTCCTCTAAGTTTCTTTCTTGGCCCGCCATAGGCGGCGCGTCCAGCTTTAAAAGAGTTTGGGCTAAAAAATGACAACAAATGTAATGCGATCCGTTGAACAACTGTCACGCAAGAGGTCAAGGCCAATCTTTCAACTTGGCCAGGAATGTACCAAATACATAACCTCTTGCGTGACAGCCGTTCAACGGATCGCATGATATTTTTTGTTCCCCAAACTCTTTTCTATAACATCAAGAAATGGTTTAAATTTTGCAAAGTGTGACCTATTGTATATCCCTGTGGGGATCTTCCAGCTTGCTGGCTGACCTCGAGGACTCGCACATCCGTGCTGCCAGACTGATTCACAACAATAGTATATCTACCCCAAAATATGAAGTACTCAGCCTGGCAAAATGGTCATCTCATCATTTTATGTATAAGAGAAGACTTGCCTGTATTGCCTACCAGGCTTTCAACAACTTAGCTCCTAATGACATTTATAATTTATTTACCAAGCACAGAACTCCATATAATTTAGGAGACAATGCAAGATTGGAACTTGTGAGCTCTAAATCGAAAGCCTTACATGATTCCTTCACTCATCGTTCTAGTATTGTTTGGAATTGCTTACCTAGCCAGTTAAAGTCCAAGCCTAGTTACTCTTCATTCAAGGCTAACATTAAGAAATTCTCAAAGTGCATTGCCCAAATTACTTTTGGCACAACCTCTACTGCAACCAATAATAATATTGATGAATTTATATATTATTCACGTTCAGTTTATTATTTGTCATTTTGATTGGTCTTCCTTTTACCTTTCATTTGCATTGTCTAAATTACATAATCTCATTACTATTTATATATTTATTTATACAGTTATTTCATGCTTATCTATTTATTTATGTATTACTAGTATTTACAGTCGTTAATATTAGGATGTATTTTTGGATGTAAACATATTACAGTGTAAAGTAGGTAGCAGGTCCACATCAGCAATAGCTGCCATCTACTCAACCTGCTTTGCCAAAGAAAGGATGTATGTATGTGTATGTATGTAGAGACTGCACAAAATCTAAGCTTAGGTACAAATATATAGTTACAAATGGTTCGTTCCTTGCATTCTTCTTAAAACTGCTGAGATGTTCACTATTTCTAGTATTTAAACAAAGGGATTTCCAAATATTGATTGCACAAAAATAAGAGGAACGCTTCGCGGCAAGTGTTCTACAGGAAGGTGGTGATAACTGATATTTTGTCTCTTGTGCAATAACTATGTGAGTCTGACCTCTTGCAGGTCTTATTTGCTAGGTAAGCAGGTGCAGAGCCATTATAATCTTAAACAAGAGTGCAAGAGTTAATTTAAGGTAGAGCTCAATCAAAAGTTTAAGTTCATCTTAAGGTGAGGAATGAATTACATCCTTCGTAGTTCAATTAATTTCATTTTCGTACTCTTTCCTCTTCCCGGGCCCCGAATTCACTACTCTTACTTTGGTCGACCTTCCCGGCGCTCATTTCGCAAATGACGATCCACGCATGAGCCAAGTGACTCAAGATTTAATACTGGAATACATCGAGAAGAACACTAACAGCATCATCGTGATAGTGTCTGAAGTAGGAGACCCCACAGGTGACAGTGCAATAAATCTTGTAATGCAAAAGGCCCCTGATTTTAGGAGCCGTACAATCTGTGCGCTTACCTAGCCTGACAAGCTGAGGGAATCGAACGACTTGGGGAAAAGAGTGGCCATGAATGGGTCTAGCTTCACACTGGATAATAACCGATTTATTGTACTGCGAGGTATTATATGTTTGTTAAACTTTGATATGTTTTGGTAAAATTGCATATACCAGTAATTATTGACTTCTAATGTGTTGGTCAGAGCCGATTCTTCTACTGCGGGTCGCTGAACCAAAACCAAAGTAATCACATCGCTCAACGAGAGAAAGAGACAATGTCAGGGGGTGAGTAATGGAGAACTCAGAGCAAACAAGTGTGAAACCTCGGAAACTACGAGAGACCAGGTCACTGTTAGTATATTTTTGCATCTAATTAATCGAGGGTGTAGAACGAGATTTATTTTTAAACAATCCAAGGGCGGAATAAGATAAAGCAAAGGAATTAACTGATTTCTATCCACGCCTAAAGAGAGGGTCTGGATGGGGGGGGGGGGTGGGGGTACAAATGTCAGTTGTCAGTTAAAATTTCGGCCATTTGTCAGTTCTCGGTTGGATTTTAGGCCATTTTTCAGTTGTCAGTTAAATGACTGTCAATAATTAACTTGGTCGGAAAGTAATAAGTTAATTATTACTTTCCGACCCTATTTTTGGCCAAAAAGGCACATATAGCATAAATTAAAAAATTAAGTCGAAAATTGACAAAGTAAGAGCTCCTTTTTCTCAATTCTGGAATAAAGTAATTCCAAGATATCCCAAGTGACTTTCAGTCTTTGTTTTAAGGGTGTTTAATTTAGATTATCACTCTTCTGCACACAAACTTCTGCACGCCCGTGCACAAAAATTGAAACATTTCTTTTCAACCTCTTAGCCGGTCAAAATGTTAGAAAGAAGATCTTCAGAGGGATAACAAACTTGTGAAGAGTCCTCAAGCACAATATTATGTTTTTATGTTTTGTTTTATAAAACGTCGATTGTGATTGACTCCGATGAAATGATCCGGCGGAAAGGAATGTTCCTTTATCTACTTTCCAATTAGGTTATTAGAGATATCTGCAGTAAGCTTATCTTAGAAATCCAAGCGAAAATGGGCGCGAATTGGTCGTCTTCTGAGTCCGTGTCATATTCGTCTGCATATGTTTGCACCTCAGCAACTTCTACTTCAACGATACAGTCGGCTCCTTTGTCGCTGCTGAGCCCTACTGGCTGAAAATCGTCCCTTAACCCAGCTAACAAGTCCACTTTGGTGGAATCTTGTTGCTTCGTGTAGACGGCCGGTGGTAAAGCCCCTCCCTTGTCCTTCTTAATTTCCACCCGAACTGTCCTTTGCCTCGAGGGACGTTACTTCTCCGCAAATTCTTTCATAACACTTTCAGTCTCGGGGTTGATTTCTTCTGAAGGCAGAGGTCGCATAAAATTATAAAATTAAACGAGACTTACCTGGAAGTTGAAGTTTGATTGGGATTCTATCAGTCATCACAGAGCAGAGATTACACGAGATCACTACGCATGCGCATAACTAGATAACTAGTCATTTTTAAAAGGGTACTATGAGTGGCCACATGAGGATCTATATGCAACAATGACAAAGGTGCACTCCACGGTGCAGGGAGAAGTCAGGTACTATGAAGGGCGGGCGTGTAATCTCTGCTCTGTGATGACTGATAGAATCCCAATCAAACTTCAACTTCCAGGTAAGTCTCGTTTAATTTTATAATTCTATCAGTCATCACCGCAGAGATTCCACGAGACTTTAAAGTCATGTGGTCACTCTGATTATCCACAATTCTACAAGGGAGACATCCCTTGAGAATATCAATTTTGCTTTAATCAAACACTGAATTAAGTTGAGTATAACACTAACATAGCATCCAAAACTGATTGCATAATGTGGGGGTGGGGATAAGATAAACATGCATCCCCCATAAAGATAACTAGCGTCCCAACTCTGACTCGTAACAAAGTAACTGCATAACAGAACAAATGTTAACATTCTACAAGATAGCTCTCCAGTTGTAAATGAGTGAATCTAGTCGCTATATGGATTAGAGGACAACAACATAATAATTGGTGCTGACAGTAAAAAATATACAAGTGTTCACACTGCAGACAGAAGAACATGTCCTTAACTATTTTCACTTGACCTTGCAATTGGTTTGTTATAAAACTTGTTGAATACACAGTCACTCTTCCAGCTAGCAGATTTCATTATTTTTTGTAAGGGGACCTTGTTGAACACTTTGCTGGTAGAAGCTGCTCGTGTGCTATGTGGTGTAAACATTGTAGTGTCTACGCCTGAGAGTGCCATAACTTCTTTAATCCATCTGGATATGGTCTCTTTTGACACTTTCTTATATGGCCGTATAACACTGATAAACAACTGATTTTCCCCATCCCGTAGGTCTTGTATCCTACTCAGGTATTCCTCAAGCGTTGCGGCCACACACAATTTCTCATCTGAGGTGAATCTGGGTATGGTGAGTACGGGCTGTTCCCTACCTGGTGCAGACTGTTTAACGAGTTGGTCAATGTAAGATAAATAAGATTTGTCCTCATCCATATGCATACTTTTACGGCTCATTACATGGATTGTCTGACAGCGTTGACCTGTTACGAGTGAACACATCATGATCAATTTGTATGTAAGGTTTTTCAAACTAAGATCCGTTAGTGGATGAAGTGTTTGGAGATATCAAAGAACAATTGAAGTGTCCCACATGGACGTATACCTTGGCAGTGCAGGTCGAGCCTGGAAAACCCCTCTAATGAAACGCTGAACAAGAGGGTGTGCTCCATAGTAACATTGTTTTCCAGAATTAGGAAAGTAGACAATGCACTCCTTGCAGTATTGATGCAGCTGTATCCTAGGCCGCTGTCATAAAGTTCCTGTAAAAAGTCTAAGACTATGGCTACAGGTGGAGAAAGGGGATCCACACCCCGTTTACCTGTAAACAGTTCCCATTTTGCCAAGTATGTGTTGTATTGTTTCTGTGTATTTGACCTCCAGGAGTTACAGATCGTTGCCTGTACTGCTGCTGAAAAGCCTTTGTTTACAAGGGATCTCCTGACAAAAGACAGGCCATCAGTTTGAGTTTCACCCCAAGAGGATGAGGTTTGTCCCTCTTGAAGGGCAAGTGGACATTGGCCTTCTGTGGAGGCAGTAGAATGGGTCTCTTGATCAACAGACGCAGGAGCTTGGGATACCAGGGTTGGGATGGCCAATTTGAGGCAATTAAGATTGCAAGTGACTTTTCCCTCTCGATCTTCTGCAGTGTGTGTGGCAAGACACTAAAAGGAGGAAAAGCATTTACAAAATAATTACTCCACTCAATTGTAAATGCATCAGCACCAAGTGCATTTGGGTCTGAGAACCATAAAACGTAGGGGGTAATCTGACAATTCAGTCTGGAGGCAAACGTGTCAATGTTTGGCTGTCCCAGAATTCTTGTGACTTCTCTGAAAATATTTGAATCTAGTTTCCATTCAGTTGAGTCATCTAAAATCCTGGACGCCCTGTCGGCTACAATGTTGTCCTTCCCCGGGATGTGACTCACAGTGATCCAGATCCCCCGTGGGATACACCACTCCCATATTTCCCTTGCCATTTGATTGCATGGCAGGGAATGGAGCCCCCCATGTTACGGATATAAGCAACAGCAGCCATGTTGTCGGTCAACACTTTGATGTGAGTCTGGTTTAGATTTTTACATAGAGCTTGAAGCCAAAGGTAGACCGCCTTGAGTTCAAGGTAGTTTATGTGATAGTGGGATTCTGAGGCTGACCACCTTCCCCCAGTAGTATTGCCATCCAGGCCTGCACCCCAACCTTGGGTAGATGTATCGGTATGTAGGGGTTGTGAGATTTTTCCCTTATCAATTTTCCTTTTTGATATCAAGGCATTAGATATCCACCACAAAATATCAGATTTTGCTCTCCTGGAGAGTTGCTTGGGCGAGTCAAAATCACCATGAGTAGATTTCAAGGCAGCAGCCTTTTCTATTTCTATCTGGCGGAAGTACAATTCACCATAATCATCTCTTGGCAGGGAGGAGACCATCATGCCAATAAGCTGTGCAACCTCCCTTATGGTGGGCATGGCTTGTTCCAATACCCCATGAGCTACCCCTTTGAGTTTTTGATATTTCTCATCTGTAATGAATATAGTCATGTCTTTGGATTTAAGTATGAAACCCAGGTGGTGAGTTGTTTGGGTAGGTGATGTCACAGATTTTTCTTTATGTGACAAAAAACCCAAATCTTCAAGCAGGGTAAGGGTGTCATTTACATTACGTTGCCATTCATGAAATGTGTATCCAACCAGAAATGAATCATCAAGGTATCCACTCGAGATGTGCCCCATTCTCCTGAGTGCAGCAAAAACTGGTTTCATAATTTTTGTAAAAAGGCGTGGGGCAGACGAAAGGCCCTGGGCCAAACAGGTAAATTGGTATAATGTGTTGTTCCAATAGAATTTTAAATATTTTTGGTGTTCCCTATGGACTGGTATAGAGAAGTATGCATCTCGTAGGTCTTTTGAGGCCATGTAGCACCCTGGTCTCATTTATTGGGCGCAGGTGTAAATTGAATCCATCTTAAAATGGTGAAAAACCACAACTTTGTTTAATTCTTTGAGGTTTAAAATCATACGGTATGTACCATCTTTCTTTGGCCTTAAAAATATATTTGAGATAACCTGTCCATGTTCATGATGACTTTCTTTTATAATTCCCTTGTCAAGGAACCGAGTAAGCTGTAAAGCGATATTCGAGCTTTCCTCAGCTGAAAATCTGATTGGCCCCGGTACAGAAAACTGCACAGGTTGTACTAAAAATTCTATTTTGTATCCAGAGACAGCAGATAATATGGAGGAGTCCTGAGTGAGCTCTCTCCATTTTTGGAAAAAATTTTGGATTCGACCTACCACTTTGGTGGCTGGATCCCCTGCTGCAGTGAAATTTTCAGAGGAATGAGGCACACCATTTCGCTCAATCCCTGTCATACACACATTTGATGCATCTATTTTTGTTTCTGTGGTTTGGTCGCCTTTGTCGACTGATAGCTTTTGACTTCTTTTTGATAGTATTTGTGGGGGTAGCTGTATTGTCCCCTTCTGTGGGAGCGTCCTTGATTGGCACGCCCCCTGCGATGCGATAAAATATTCCTCCTAGGCCTGGAATTACTTATGCTTTTAGAAGAAGACTCTCCATGCTTTTGCTTTGTGAGTTGTTAAGCTGCCTTTTTGCTCTATTTGACAGTTTTCAGTCGCTCTGTCAAATCGTCGCCAAACAATTCTGAACCGATAGGTTCTTTGCTACTGCATATAGTTTTGTAGTTTGTATCCAAATCAACCTTGAAAATATCTCGACGACACATAATGAGGTCATGATTGGCAGCGGCAATCAGCAGCACAGACCTTGTACGGCTTTCCCAGATTTCTTCTGGGGCTGGCAGTGGAGCCTGGTTTTCCACTGTCTCACCTACCTTCCCTGTTAGGTAGGCAAGTGGAGTTAGACCCTTATTCAGGGTTTCTTGCTTTTTCTGGATTCTGGCATCCATACTACGTGTGGTTTTCTGGGCAATATCCCATATTTCAGTGTTGACCTTTGTGACCTGCAGCAGTTTGCAATTTTCGGGCCGTTTTATATCCTCTTTGCGTTTTGTCAACACGTGCTCGCTCAGTCCTGAAGCTAAGATATTATTAAGAACTTGTGCAATTTTCTCGTTTAATGCTTTGCCAGTTTGTTCATCTTCAGTGACTTCCTGAACAACTACATCAACTAAACCGTCCGCGACGGGTTTTTCATTGTCTGAGCTTGACTTACTCTTTTTTGCCGGGGGTTCCCCCACGACTCCATTATCGTCCTCGCTATCGTCAGGCGAGTCCTCATTTAAGCCGGCATCATAAGCCGCCTTTAGTTCGGCAATACCGGGAGCGAAATTACCTACAATCGCCGTGAGTTGGTCAATTTTGTGGCTGAGTTCGTCAAATCCTTTTGACGTTTTGGATGATTCCTCGTTGATCGTCGTGTTTGATGTTATGGTCTCTGCTGACTTTGAAGCCTTTTTGACCTTAGAGACCTTTAAGGCTGGTTGTTTTTCTCTCTGTTGGAGCATCACTCCCTTGTTTCCCTGGCGGCGCCGTGGGGCAATTTTCCTTTACAATTATGTCAAACGCGCTCAGCGTTGATCCCTCTGAGTTCATCTTGATAGACAGCGATAAAACGCTTTAAATACGGTTTTGCCTCGCAAAACAACCAAATTATCCTTGTAAGGCAGCGCCTTACGTAGAGGTTCATATATTGTCTGTAAAGGAGATAGGATGGTGAAGATATTCTTTGATTTCTATTCCCTTGACCAGTCGCACATGTAATGGCGGAGCGTAAGCGTGGCAGAATGACTAGTTATGCGCATGCGTAGTGATCTCGTGGAATCTCTGCGGTGATGACTAATAGAATTGACATTTGCAAACTCCGTGCTGGTCTGAGGGACAGGATAGTGGGATTTTTCATGAGTAAAATACTTAGCTGCTCATTTTGTTACTCTCTTCAGCGAATCCTTGGTAATTATCCAAAAGTCTTGAGAACAATGCGGTGAAAGTCTCATGCTTAAAATGGGAAACTGCGTGGAGATTCTCCACAGCTGTTGTGAGTAATGTGCACAATTCAATGTCTTGGAGATTATCGTTGCTAATTGAAATGTTATGCAGGCGGCGCATTCCTTCGAGAAGTTCTAGTTAGACTCGAGTTTTATTAGACAAAGTTTATTTAAGGTCATTGGTTGCTGTGGTTTCCTTTATGCTAGTATCCGTTGTTTCACCTCAGAAACGGTCTTTGCGATGTTGTCATTTACATACAGTACTTTGTCTGCGGTATCTTGAGGAGCCATGTGTGCTTTCTCTATGCTTTGGGTTCTGAGACCAAAACTGTTCTAGAGACTTCCAAGGACTGTAAGAACGACACAGTACCAGTGAGTCCCGATACTAGTTTATAGCAACCTGTAGCAACATTCGATACGAATAAAGTCTTCTCCGTAGAACAGATGCCACGAACTTGCGTATAAGAACCCGTTTCATCCGTTCCATCACTTGCTGCATTCTGACTAGAGCCCATCAAGGTTTTAACGCTTTTCTCAGAAGGACAGAGTCTCCTGAGTCAATGAACCCTATCCTAGCCTGTCTTCAAATTCAAAGTCTTTTGATTTCTTTACAAGCTTAAGACCCCGAGTTGTTCTTTAGAAGTACTGAGTTCAACTTCTAAGCCTGAGAAAATTCGAGCCATGTGGGTTGAAAGTTCAACATCAAAATCTCCTTGGCCATATTTACTGGACACTGAATTCTGTTAGACCAGGGAACGAA
Organism: Stylophora pistillata; assembly: GCF_964205215.1. Lineage (NCBI taxonomy): Eukaryota > Metazoa > Cnidaria > Anthozoa > Scleractinia > Pocilloporidae > Stylophora > Stylophora pistillata. The sequence continues at coordinate 11,019,331 of NC_142526.1, forward strand.
ATAAGGTGCTTTTTCAGCACTAGTACGGTGTTTACATCATTGATGGGAATGCGGCTTCTGTGACGCTCAAATGGCGTTTCCGAATCAATTCGATAACAGCTTACAATAGCTTTTAACATACCAGCACTGATGGCCCTCGCGAACGGTGACGATCGAATTAGGTATCAAAGATCATAGACCCGATATGTGACATCATCAACATGATATGGATGGTCCATGCGGTGATTATTAACGAAATATGACACTCTGGCGTACTCCTACTGATATGTCGTTATTTTATATCCAGTTTTTAGGATATTTAGGGCGATCCGGTCTTTTGTAAGCTATCAGTAAAAGCCCACTACAAATGTCAGTTGTCAGTTACATTTTCAGCGATTTGTCAGTTGTCAGTTAAAATTCTGGCCATTTGTCAGTTGTCAGTTAACCTCATTCAGACTCTCTAAAGAAAGTGTGGAAAGGGAATTCGTTTCAGGTGATGCTTTTCCTGTATCAGTGAAGTTCTGGGACTTAGGTGTAATGCGATTTGAAAATGACGTAGGCGGATTATGCCAACCATAGCCTACTTTTCTGCTGAATATAACATACAGGGAAAGATGGCACAGATCCAGCTGAGAGGGACTGGGACGCTGAAACGACGCAAGTCAAAGAGAAGGAATGGTTTGCACGGCATCCTCAGTACATGGACATTCAACATGTCTGTGGAATTGATCGACTCATGGACACTATGATCTCTTTACTGGCGGAGAAGATGATCACAGAGATTCCTAATCTGGTAACACAAATGAAGACGCTAAAACAAGAGGTAAGAATGTGTTCCGCAACAAATGAAATGTTTCGATGATTTCAGTGGATCATGCCTAAAATCTCGTGCTGCCTTCTCGCTGGCTCCCCCTGAAATGATATTTTGTTTAATTAACTGTGTTGTTCATCGGTTTTAAGATACTTGATCAACAGAAAAGCGCCGGTTTTCCCTTTTATTGGTTGTCATGTTTAAACTCGTCCGCCTTCATGGACAGTCTTGTCCCTATAGTCTTCTGGAAGCACAAAAATTGTTTTTTTTGCATCTCAGTCTGCTTACTTGATAGACTGAAACATAATAATAATCTTTTATTAGGAAGCTCCATCACAATAGTGGTTTACATAGAGGTCCTAAAAAACTGGGGTTCTTTTGAACAATTGCGAAGGCCAATTGAATTACATAGCATGTAACAAGATTTAAACAGTATGGTGGCTTCAAAGTGGAGTTTTAATCAAAGAGAACTTAGATATTGCACAATGTGAACTGAATATTTCTAATACATCCGGGGTATCGTGAGCTGTGTCACGCTGTTGATATTGTCACATAGCAAGTCATGATTTATAACATGAAATACCGTTTTCATTCTAAAGTAGGTAACATGAACTATGACGCCATTTGAGTAGCCTCATGTTTTATATTAGAATTTACTGACAATTACTTTTCCATCCATACAGGTGGATAAAATACTTAAAGAACTAGAGGACAGTGAAGTACCAGACATGAGTGACAGAAAGGGCGAAGTCACCATGAAACTGAAACAAAATCTAATAACAACATTTGAATCGTTTCTATTCAACAACATTTCTGATGAAATTACAGGTGGCGAAAGCGTGAGGAAGTTGTTCGATTCATTTCATGAAGATGTTTTCAAGGTAAGACAAGATATACCCAAAAAATAAATACCGTGACTGTTCAGTAATAGATCACAGATGACGGGCGCAGCCTAAAAGTGTGACTGATTTTGTTATTACATTCTATGTCTTCTGTGATTGATTGATATACAGACCCGAGCCAGCTTGAAGTGGGTGAAAGTTGTCCCATGACTATTATAATGAATGATTCGTGAATATCTTTTTCACAAATAGTATTTATAAAATGTTTTACATGATTGGCGTTTTGAACTTTAGATAAGATAACAGGTAACAAACTTACACCAAATTGTAATTCAGACGAAAAATAAGGTGTGGGAGTTAAAAGATATCTTTTCCTTTTTCCCCCAAATGAAGCAGCGTCCAGAAAACAGTTGAGATTGAACTGAGACATGTATTTGTTTTCCAGGTGGATCCTCTGGCAATGCGAAGTGACGATGAGATTCGTAAGAAGCAGATGAAATTGGAGGGTGTAGCAGCTCCTCTTGGAGATAGCAGTGAAAACAGTCAGTTGCCTCAGAGGCTTCTGTACGAAGAATGTTCTGGTAAAACATTTTTGTGTAATCTTTCACGACTTCACGACAAACTAAGAGAAAAAACTTGTTTTGTTTTGTTTGTTTGTATTTTTTTCTTCCTGAAAACAGTCTTTGTTATACATAGCATTTGATTTATTTTGATGCTTCCCTGAAGTCGATCTTATTAAGAATTAACTGTCCTATTCAAATTCTGAAAATTTCCTGACCGCTTTTTTGGTAGTTTGTAAAGCAGTTGGGAAAACGGTCGTGGGTGAGACAGTTCCGAGTCCAGTCGATCAGTTACTACCAATATCAGAAAAGCTTGTGCAGGATGTCGAACAATCCTTACAATTCATCATCCAAAAGGCCATCGATCATAGTTTGGCCAAATTCCCCAAGCTCAAACAACCAGTCGAATTAAAGGTTGTGAGCGACATTTTTGACAAGAAGCGCGATGAAACTACGAAGTTCATTGGACAGTTCCTGCAGATGCAGAAAAAAAAAACGTCTATATAGTTTTTGCCGCAGTCCCTACTCCCGCAGAGATACACCATTGGGAATCCGCCAAATTGAAAAATAATGCTACTCATCCATGTATGACGTCAAGGACCATGGAGGGAATGAAGGTTCTCGCGGTAAAACTGTACCCTGATAAGTTGATACAGGAGATTGAGGGCCTTAATATGCAATCGCACACGCCTAAGGTTTGAATGTGACATTTGCAGATATTTTCGCTGACGGATTTAGTCATGGGAAAAACGTCTGCGGCCAGTCATGGAGGTGAATACAACTGTATCTGAAGTGCATGTAAAATTGTCTGACATATCTTAAAAAGGGATCTTATAAAGCGATCCACATAATAACTTCACACTAACAATGTCAAGAGGGACAGTCGGCTGTATCGCCTGATGTGGACTAGCAGTATGCAGTCAAAACATCGCGATCGATATCAAATGTAACTGCATCGTGGGATAAATGACTACTTGGTATACACGTGTATTCACCTCGATGAGAAACCGCAAGCTTGGGTCAGTTATTGTTGTCTAAACACGACATCGTGTTCATAGTGCGAAGAGTGAAATGATGGGTCAAATATGAGAGGATAGATGGTTGAATAATTTAGTTTTGTCTCTAACCTCAACATAGAAGCCAACGATGGTAGGAGAGCGACATACATAGTAATCTGGAACCCCCCATGCAACCATGCAATTAGCTAAGTTAGTCATATTTTTTGAGGGTGGAGACAGTTAGGAAAATATTGTCACCTGTCAGGTCAACTACTAAGGGTCCAGTCATTTTTTATCATCTGAGGGGGAAGGGAGGGCGGGAGGGATTTTTAGGGGATCATATGGTTTTCAGGGGAAACAGAAAGGGGGCGGCGGGGGGATCAGTCGTCGCCAATAAAGGATAAAGGGAGGACTATAGAAAATTGACTACTTACTAACTGCTAATGAGGCGGGTATCATAGAAATTGGGTTCCTTACAATATCACCCTCGAATCAAATGTAAAGGTTATGAGAATCATGGAAATGATCGCCAATCTACTGTAAGAAACTCCTGATGGTCAAACAAATTCTCCTTGTGGTTGTCATAGGAAATGTACAGAGATCAGTGTGGAGAATATAGATATTAATGTAGAGGTGTAACGGATAAGAACAGGAGGAGGAGTTGGCTGAAATTTCACTTTCATAAGCCGGGGCAAGAACAATGGAAATTCACTGAACAATCCCAGTTTAAGCAGGCCGTACGCGAATAACAAAGTAGTTAGGGCAAAAAATTTATTTCAAAGTTATTTTTTAGATCCAGAAACCGGAGACATTGAAAAAATATACTTTTAGCTTACATTAAACTTTTCTAAAATCTTGACGAAACATTTGATCACAGGAGCTCCTACTTATTAGGAAAATGATATAAAAAAGCTTGGGAAACCTCTATTTCTCAAAGTGAGTAGTCTACCAGTGGTCCCAACTTTTCAGTAAAGTCCGTCATGCGAGTAAAAAAAAAAACTCAGCGAAAAAAACAATTAATTTTAGCACGCAGTGGGAGATGTAAAGCTTTTTTCACTCGCGCAACAGGCTTCGCCTAAAGTGGGGGCTGCTCGCAGTCTAAACGTAAGAAACCAATATCTTTATCTGTGATCTGTGGCCAAGATTCGTCTTTTTACAGTTCGAAAACTTCGGTTTTGGTTTTATGACACTCTTGCCATTGCTTTTGCAATTATTGTTAATATTATTATTATTATTATTACTATTATCATTACTCATATTTCAACTATTTAAGTAGAGGTTCAAGAAATAAACCTATGTTTTCAAAGTGTGGGTAACATTTTGACAAAATTGAAAAAACTGATTGACAGTTCAAGATTCATAGTAAAAGTCAAAATCATCTCTACGAAGTGTGTTTATAACTTAGAAATCCGGTTTCCATCACAGTATTGTTTAGACATCATTAATAACTGTCGTAAAATGAATTCCAAGAGACAAAAATACAACCAAATTTTTGGTTGTAAGACCTTATATCAGAGGAAGAGACACGGGCCACACAACAACCACATTCTCTGTAGCACCCACTCCCCGACAGGAGCAGCGTTTGTCTCGTGCAGTGATGACTTCAGAGCGAGGTTTTGGTTCTGTGAGAGAGTTAAGAGAATTCCTCCACCGATTGCATTGAAAGAAATGGCGTAGAATTTGAGACCCTTACAACGATCTTCAATGAAAACGTCAAGCTACACTTGATACCTAAATTTCTCCTAAAATCTTCCAGAGATTCGCCCTTCTGGGTTCTTTACTTTTCATCATGATCATTTATTGGATAAACTATTTCGGCTCTGTTTAATCTGTGAGGCTTAAAATCAAATCTATTGCCTTTTTTCGTTTTTATTTGTTACATTTATGATCACTATCGGAGCAATTTTCATTGGAGTATCGAAAGTAAATCCGGAATTGCTTTGTTTTGCTTTACTCCCGCTCTCTGATTGGCTCATAAAACTCGCACCAATCTCTTAACCAATCAGATACAAAAGTAAAACACATTCATGATTTGGTCGCCCGCGTTTTCCAGCAGTTTAAGCAGTTTGGTCGGTTTTGCTTTGAAGTCTCTTAAAGGTATTTTCTTGTGACTACTTCAGTTTTCGTTTTACGACACTCCATCGCTTTTAAGATTGTTATCATTATTATCATAACTATTATTACAACTTGTTAAGTTGAGGTTCAATATATGAACTTATGCCTTCAAAGTGTGGCTAACATTTTTGCAAATTCGAGAAAATTGATTCCTAATTCAGGTCACACGATTGGAAGCCAAAATAATCACCTCGACGGAGTCTTTTTAACCTAGAAATCCGGTTTCCATCACAGCCATCGTCTAGATGTAGTATAATAAACTCCAAGAACAAAAAAAAGTAATAACGTTTTGGTTGTAAGACCTCATAGCAGAAGAAAAGACATAGACAACAACAACATCAGCTTAGGACTCTCTTCCAGCGAGTCTCAAAGCTGAGAAATAAATTTTAAGGATAATGATAATGTGATAGAGCAATGTTCAGTTGAGTGTCGAAAGTAATCCTAGCTGGCTCTCTGCTTTTGCCTTACTTCGCTTTGTGATTGGTCGATAAAACTCTCACCAATCTCTCACCTAATCAGGCGCTAAACTAAAAGCAATTACGACTTGGTCGTCCGCTTTTTCCCGCGTTTTGGGATGATTGGTCGGTTTTTAATTTGAGTTCTCTCAAAGGTATTTTCCTTTCTCCTAACTAGCCGTTTTGATTCCTTTCTTTCAGTTTTACAACACTCAATTCAAAAGCACTCTATCGCCAAAACCATTATTATCGTTATTATTTACAGTTTAGGTTCCAGAAATTAACAGGGTCCAGTTGTTCGAAGGCCGATCAGCACTAACCCAGGGTTAAATTTTAATGCAGGTTTCCCTATTTCATCATTCAAGAACCTTTCGGTGATAATTTTCCCTATTCTTTTTAGAGCATCCAATCATCAAATTGTAGACAAAAACAGTTAAACTGAACTTTCTTTTAAAGCTTTCAGATCTGAAATCAAATATCACGCTAACCCAGGGTTATCTTAAACCAGCTTTGAACATTCCGGCCCAGATATCTTCGCCTGCGCCCTTCGCCCGTTCACTCCTTGAAGTGATTTACATAAGAACTCTTCATAAAAAAGTATCAACAGGAGGAGGAGGCCACACTTAGGAGGAGGCAGTGTGGCCGAGTGGTTAGAGTGTCGGACTTGTAATCCGCCGCTCCCGGGTTCGAGTCCCACCCTGACCACTGGATCTGTTTCTCGGTAGCCCCGAGTTCAGATCCTTGGCCACGCTTGTAAATAGCCAACTGGTTTGCCTCCGGCCGGTTGGGGTTCTTAATGATGTTCTTAGTGATGTTATGTTCAATTTAGACCATTTGTTTCATTTGTTTGCAAGGGCCACAATGGAAACTACTGGTTCACCAGTAATTGTGTAATCCTATAAAAAGACTTTCTTTTTTTTTTTTTTTTTTTCAACACATTATGTATCTAATGGCAATTCAGAACTGACACAACCTATCTGTGACTTTCTTTTTTTTTCTTACGTTCTACCGAGCTGATTCTCCTTATCAATTTAAAGAGAAAATTATGGCAACTAGAAGGTAAAATTTATAATCATATCCTGAAAAAATAAAAAGGTTAATGAGTTTTTGTAATCTCAGATTTAAAGAACAGTGCCATAATTTTCGCATCGTGGAAACTTTACTCAACATTTTCTATTTTTTGATTTTTTAATTATCTGTTCATTTTTGTTCCTCCTCGGCAAAAATAATACAACTTTTGGGCGAATGACATCGCTTGCTGGACGGCTGGGCCGTGTAAAAAAGAGCACCCACAAGAGCTGTGAAAAGTAAAAAGTTTTTGTGTAAAAAAATACCAGTTTTCCTTCCAGTAAACAAGAGGGGAGGAAGAGTCAAGGATCAGTCGCTACTCTGTTTCTTGTACCCGTCACTTTCGTCCTTCGTCAGTTCTTTTTGCCTAAAACAAAACTTTTGAGTTAAAAATGATGTGTAATACTTCTTTTTTTACGTTTACATAATCTCCCAGTCGTTGTCATTAGACTTGTTATAGACATAAAAGTTAGCTTCCTCACCGTATTCACTGATTTATCGATTAATTTATTCATTATTTATTTATTATATTTTCGCTCAGATTGTGGTCATTGTCCTGTCAATCTTTACACCAATGGCATAATTGTAAACATCTTGCACACTTAAGAAACTACACTGAATCTTAACCAGTTTTTGCTAACACTTTAACTACCAAGATCTGATTTTTAACTCTCCCTTCTAGTTGCTACACCTTTTTCTTGTAAATTTGTGATGGGAATTTGGTGTTAGATCATGAACAACTTGTACCTGATATGTAATTACTTGTTTGCTGGATAATGTATGGATATTATAGGGAGAAGTTAGATGTTAATCACTTCTAGGAGTTAAAGGGTTAAAAAAACCGTCAACATGTGCCATCATGAAATAAAACCTCATAGTTGCAGACGTTTTTCTAATTAAAGAAAAAGGTAGGCTCCTGTTTATTTTCACAAGCTTAAATGGGTTATGTCGATTACACAAAATTACTCAAAAACAAGCTTACCTTATTTTTTTCAAGTCAAATGTCACGTTGTCTCCCATCAGCACAAACGGAGCCCATTGGGCAGGTTCGGTGAAGCCGTTGCCTCTCAACCATTTGATGGCCTGGTGAAGAGATTCACTGGCACTTTCTCCAGCAGCCAGGTGTTTGTAGAAAAGTTTCATGAGTTGTTCTGTTGCTTTGTCTTCTATGGCCCACGATGACACCAACACTGAACGCGCACCAGATCCCAGGAAAGCCCGAGCGATTCCAATGACTCCCTCTTGTTTAAACGTCCCACGCCCGCTGTGACAACAGCTAAGTACGACCAGTTTAGCTCGCAGCTTCACCTTTGAAATGTCGGACATTGTCAAAAGGTAGTCTTCTTCTTGTGGAATACATTTAGGGGTGCAGTTGGGGGACAGGGCAATCTCCCCTCTCTCGGCATTACCATGGGCGGCAAGATGTACCAGGCTCACTGAATGAAGTGCGTGAAGTACCGCCTGCTTTGTTGCGTGTTCTCCTAACAAAGGCTGAACACCCAGGAGTCGACCAACCATCTCTGCCTCCCCTCTTGCTCCGGACAATGGTGGCAATTTCAGGGTACGTCCTTTATAATACACTTCACAAACCAAAGGATCACCCACTACCAGTGCACCGGACTGACTATGATAGTCCCTCGGACATTCCTGAATGATGCCGAGAGTCGTCAGAGAAGGGACGATTCGGATTCTGTGGGTTTCTGAAAAATATTTTCCCACTGTTTCATCCCTCAAGGCAGCAAAAGGGACTCGGTATGAACACTTATCAGGCACAATGATGACTTCAGGCTCTGTGAGTAAATCTCGGACAGGGGCGATAAGCTGGTCATAACACAGTTGAAGAATCATTTCGTGGCGTTTGAGTTCGTCTCCTTGTGGGGTTGCTCGGCTCTCTTCTTGAGGAGATATGACGATATCGTCACCCAAAGATCGATCCTCGCAATTCTGGTCATGTAAAATGCCGAAACTGGAGGCACTTTTTTTAAAAATTTCCTCCACATCGCAAACGAATGCAGCCATAAGTGTGTCGATTTTCATTACGGGGCTCACTCGATAGTCAATGTCTCCATTTGCTTTTAAAACCCACAGACGAACATGCCGCTCACAATATGAAATGTACAAAACAGCGCAATTGCTCTCTTGACTCACAATGCTTTCGAACCTTGGCCGAGACGTTGAATCAGCTGAGATGTGGCTTTCAATTGAGAGTTTATCTGCCATTAATTCTGCGAGGCCTCTAGCGCGTCTTAGCTCCTCCACATTAAGAGAGTCTCGCACACTTCCGGTGTCACACAGCATGCGACTGAGCAACTCGTAGGGGAAATTACCGTGCTCTTCTAAGAGACATATCTTAAATTCATCGTTTTCTTCGAGAAAATGTCGCAAATTTTCATAAATTTCAATACTTTGACGAAGATACACCATTGCCTCCTCAAGATTTGATTCAGATCTCTTTAACTGAGTGATTCCAAGAAGGCTGTAAAAGTCAGTCATATTGTCTCCTATTTCGCTGCTCATCAAGTGCGCTTTCTCAAAGTATTTTTCCGATTCGTAGTAATTGCCAAGCGATAGGGACACGTGCCCAAGGTTTACATAGATCACACCTTGTTCTCGTCTAGCGCCAGTATTGATGGTGATAGCAAGCCCTTTCCCGAATAACTCTCTAGCCTTCTGGTAGTCATGAAACGAATTTAATAGACTTGCCAGGTTTGCGTAGCAGCCCACTTCCATCCTTCTGTCGCCAATTTCTATACTGATGGCGAGTGCTTTGTCAAAATGTTCCTTAGCCTCCTTATTTTTACTAACTGATAGAAACGCAGCTCCAATATTCACATAGAGACGTCCTTCCCCTTTCCTGTCGCCAATTTCTGTTGCGATAGCAAGAGCTTTCTCGTAATATTCATTAGCCTTCTGATATTCACCGAGTGATTGAAACACAGTTCCAAGGTTCCCATACCATGTCCCTTCTCCTTTCCTGTCACCACTTTCTGTTGCAATAGCAAGAGCTTTCTCGTGATGTTCTTTAGCCTTTTGATATTCACCGAGTGATTGAAACACAGTTCCAAGGTTCCCATTACGTGTCTCTTCTCCTTTCCTGTCGCCAATTTCTGTTGCGATAGCAAGAGCTTTCTCGTTATATTCTTTAGCCTTCTGATATTCACCGAGTGAGTCAAACACAGTTCCAAGGTTCCCATACCATGTCCCTTCTCCTTTCCTGTCGCCAATTTCTGTTGCGATAGCAAGAGCTTTCTCGAGATATTCTTTAGCCTTCTGATATTCACCGATTGATTTAAACACATTTCCAAGGTTCCCATAACATGTCCCTTCTCCTTTTCTATCGCCAGTTTCTGTTGCAATAGCAAGAGCTTTCTCGTAATATTCTTTAGCCTTCTGATATTCATCCAGTGATTGAAACACATTTCCAAGGTTCCCATACCATATCCCTTCTCCTTTCCTGTTGCCAGTTTCTGTTGCGATAGCAAGAGCTTTCTCGTAATATTCTTTAGCCTTCTGATATTCACCGATTGATTGAAACACATTTCCAAGGTTCCCATACCATATCCCTTCTCCTTTCCTGTTGCCAATTTCTGTTGCGATATCAAGAGCTTTCTCGTGATATTCTTTAGCCTTCTGATATTCGCCGAGTGACTCAAACACATTTCCAAGGTTACCATTACGTGTCTCTTCTTCCTTCCTGTTGCCAATTTCTGTTGCGATAGCAAGAGCTTTCTCGTGATATTCTTTAGCCTTCTGATATTCACCGAGTGACTCAAGCACATTTCCAAGGTTCCCATTACATGTCCCTTCTCCTTTCCTGTCGCCAATGTCTGTTTGGATAGCAAGAGCTTTCTCGTAATATTCTTTAGCCTTCTGATATTCACCGAGTGATTGAAACACATTTCCAAGGTTCCCATACCATGTCCCTTCTCCTTTCCTGTCACCACTTTCTGTTGCAATAGCAAGAGCTTTCTCGTGATATTCTTTAGCCTTTTGATATTCACCGAGTGATTGAAACACAGTTCCAAGGTTCCCATTACATGTCTCTTCTCCCTCCCTGTTGCCAATTTCTGTTGCGATAGCAAGAGCTTTCTCGTAATATGCTTTAGCCCTCTGATATTCACCGAGTGACTCAAACACATCTCCAAGGTTCCCATTACATGTCCATTCTCCCTCCCTGTTGCCAATTTCTGTTGCGATAGCAAGAGCTTTCTCGTGATATTCTTTAGCTTTCTGATATTCACCGATTGATTGAAACACAAGTCCTAGCCTTCCACAAGTCACTGATTCTCCAATTCTGTAGCCAATTGATTTTGCCAATTGTAGCCAATTCTGTAGCCAATTGATTTCTGTAGCCAATTGATGGCAAGTGCGCCTTCAAAAAGTTCCTTGGCTTCTGCAAGCCTACTTCGTCTTTGATATTTGTCTCCCAGGTCAATCATTGATTTTGTAGCATTGTGGAACATGGCGATAAGTTTGTTGGTGCATTGTACTGCGTTTGTGTAACCGGAGATTGCGTAGTACGCATTTAATATTACCTCAGTGACATCCAGGCCGTTCATATCAAAGCCTAGATAGTTGAGTAAGACTAAACATTCATAACACAAATGAGCGGCTTGTATACCACGATCAGTGTTTAGAAGATATGTGGCAACGTCTAAACCTATCCTGATCTTCTGTAGGATTTCACTCGTGTTAGTCATCACGTACTCCTTTTTGTTTTACCAAATACTTTCCTGAAATGGAAAAAAAATCAACAGGTTAAAATACAGAAAACTTAAATTACTAAATTAGATGATGACTCTTGGTAGCTATCTCTCTGCAAAAGTTTAGACAGTGCTCACTTTCCACGAATGCTTGTTAGTGCGAGTGCAACATTACTTTTCTCTCTTCGTTTTTCCATAGCTAATGATCATGAATTGTGCATAAACAACACTGATTCTGGACAAATTGTGACGAAACATTTACGAAAACATGTAACTTTTAGTCCCAACCTATGGGGGGAGGGGTGCTTAGGTTAATTTTGTTTGGGTGTGTGCTGTGCTTCCTCAGAACCCTTCTTAATCCCCCCTCACAGAGACAATTAATTGTCTGATCCTTAACCGTTCCCCCCCTAAAAATGATATGATCTCCAAAATTCTCCACCTTCCTTTTGATGGCAAAACGATAAATAAACAATTTCAAACTGGTTCATATTAACACTGCGTGCCCCCCCTCTCTCCCATGCCTTTTGCTGATGTTTCATCTGCGCGCAATTGAGATAAACTGTATTAAAAGCCTCTCGGATTTAAAACTTCGCTTTTGGATTCATTGAGTTGAGTATTTGATATCCGTCATAGAAAATTTTTGTATTATTTTTCGACCACCACATGGGCTGATTTTGGGCAGACAGTGAAACCTGTTAAATTTTTCTTATATTTTCTGACAGAATAAAAACGTGATTTCTTTCAAGAAAAGTGAAAATAATGGTCGGAAGCCATAGAACTATAAGAGAAAGACGGCTCACCTTCATAAACAAACACGTGCCTCGTTCAGTTTCCTGGTCGTTTGAGTAAAACCTGAGGTTGGAAACTGAAAGAAAAACTTATCGTGTCAATACTGAATGCAAATAAATGTGTGTTCTTGTCCAAGGGTGAGGTGAAGAAGGCTGGGTATTCGGCGAGTTCTTTTTCTTTGCGTTTGTAATGATCGAGACTAAGTGGTGGTCCATAAAGAACGGCAAAGATGCTAATATCCAGCCCTTCTTGGCCTAACAGGCTTGGCCGATAAAAGATTTGCTATACAACAAAAAAATTTCACTTTACAGTTTCAAATAAAGAATAATTTCTTTATCATAGAGAGCCAACTGTGTTTGTAGCACATTAAACCTACGAGAGTGGTTTTTTTTTTCATCGTTCTGACCTCTACCGCTTTTGCAACTCCATCGCCGACATTGTCAAAAAATAATAAACTTTGTAAGGCTGTTCCACACAATTTTTTTTCTTACTCAGGAACAAAGAGGGCGATCCCGAGCGGGAAAAATGGTTCCAGCTTGCGAGTCAGAACTAATATTTCGCTTCATCTTGCTCACGTGTAAGCTATATATCAAATAGTTTTCTTACAAAGTAAGGATTTGCATTGATTGATTGGTATTGGTTGATTGGTAAATAAATATCGGTAAATAAATATCACCGCTTCACTCTTTTCATACAAAATACACAGAAAAGTATTGGAGCGCGTACTGTTTACATCATAATATTTTGCTCTTAAAAATTCATTTGCCTTGCGTCACATTTAACCCTCCAACTGTTAGAGTTAATTTACAAATAGCATCTCCTCTTTAATATCGAAACATTATCATGCAAACAGGTGATGAGAATACATAAACTGATCAGCGGTAAGAAAGACATCTTGACCCAACATCAAATTCTCTACACTTTTTTTGAGGAAATGTATGCGACTAAGAAGGGAGAAATGCTTATGAGGTCTTGGAGGTGAAGGTTTAAGGATGGCAAAAACCGGCTTATTTTTGCTTACAAATCTTTGTTCGCGTCAAACTTTACGACGGAAAATTTTCCCCACTTTTTCTGAGACTGTTAGGATCTCTTGCGTTCCAATCACTGATTAAAACAAGTGGCACGTGCCGAGTTTGATGCGTTATTCGCTTGACTTCAGAATTCAAAAGCAAGAAATTGAAATAAAAACCTGTAAAAGAACGATGAATGCAAATAGCAAGAGTTTTTTCTACGCCCAACGGCAAATTCTTTTGTCGTTTTACGGCGAACGGTTTAACACATTGAGAACCTCATTTCAAAGATTGCTTTCACGTTTGAATTCTCTGTCACCAAATATAAGCAAGTTTCTGTCAGAATTTTAAAAAAAGTGTCTGTGAATTATTTCATTCAAACTGCTTACCAAATGGAAAACGTAGAAGTTTCCGAGTTTAGTATCCTGATCGTCTGATAAATGAAATCAAGATCAAGAAACCAAGCGGTAAATGCGGTCGGAACAGCCAAGCGAACGGTTACGGAGGTAAAAGACAAGTGGTAAAATCTCCATAGCATCGCCAAGAGAGAATTTGCAGAACTCAAGGGGCAGATCAAGGTAACTGGGGGTGTTGGGCCTCCAAAGTCGCCGAGTGCTGCCAGCAGAGAGATAATTGAGGTGCTTGAGGACACGCCGGCGTTCAGCGGTTTGATTGGCTTTGAGACAGGTTTGTAAACAATTGTTTCTAGGTTACCAAAATACGTAGAAGTTTCCGAGTTTAGTAACCTGACCGTTTGATGACTGAAACCAAAATCAAGAAACCGTGCCTGCAAAACAAAGATTTATGAAAATAGCCAGTGCCATAACAATGTTTGAACTTGATCTTAAAACACATATTAACCATTAAACTCCCATGAGTGATCAGGACAGAATTTCTTCTAACAATATCAACACAAAATCAAGCAGACAAGTTAGGCGAATAAAGAAAAGTATAAAATAGGGGAGTATCAGTTGACCTAGTACCAAATTCTCCTAACTGACTTCATAACAGTTATATGGCAGACAGTAAGGAGAATTAATTATGACTGAAATATTGGGACTGAAAGGGTTAATAATTACCAATGTACTAGTATGACTTCGAATCTTTGTCGACTTTTGAGATTGTTTGAAATTCGGAATCCTCTGTCATTTTTTTCACGGAGTTTCATTTTGAAATATTTGATTTTCAGTTTTCAGAGACGAAAGAAGAACATTATTCAAGTTTATTTATCCTCTTACCTTAAAAAAATATGTAAAGCGTGTCCTTTTTGGTGTTGGTTCTGAACTTACGACAAACGAAACTTACACAAAGAACTTGATCTGGGAAGACAGATTAATAGTTATCAATATACTAGGATGAAAAAATGGAACCCTTTCTCGACTATGAGATTGTTTGAAATTCGGAATCCTCTGTCATAATTTTTTTTCACAAACTTTCGATCTGAAATATTTCAGATTTCTGAGATGAGAGGAAAAATATAAAAATAAAAATTATGTAAATCGTGACATTTCCGGTGTTTATTTTGAACTTATGACAAACGAAACTAAAATCAGGAAACTGAAAAAAATTCCTGCAAAACAAAGACTGAAGAAAAATAACCCTAGTAAAGACAAATAACGACCCTGATCAGTAAAATAATAACAACAGTAATAACAATAATCAAATCCCTAAAATATGTCATAACACCTTCCGCGTTCTGTTTCCTCATTTCTGTTTCTTAGAGGAGAAACCGTTCCGACAGAAGATCAAGTTATATCACAAACGATGAAACGCGTGTAGTTTCTTTAACAAGATATCATATAGTACAAGGCTATGCTATCTCCTTTGTTTAACCCCGTGAAAAAACTTTGAGAGGATTATATAAATAATCTTCATCCCATACACCAATTTCGAGGATTCAATAGCAACTAAGAAAGAAACTAGCAGAGGAAACGTGCGCATTTTCTAATAACGATTTCGGCATTTTGTAATAACTTACGTATTTTTTAATACACATTGCAGTATCGTATTGTAGTAAAGGCGAGTAACGCATTTTGTAATAACGGCTGTAGCATTTTGTAAGAATCTTCGGTCAACGCATTTTGTAACAACATCCTATAGCAAATTGTAAGACTTTGCTCCGGCGAAAAAATTACTATTACACAGATTGGGTATTTTCGGTTTCTCTCATCTGAATGAATGACTTGTAAAGCATAACACTTTGAAAGAATAACGCAAAATACGTTTGCAATGGTAACAAAAATGTATACAGCCGTAACATGATGGCACCCAGAAAAGTGCATTGACTGTGTGTACACATTTGGCGAGATCGCATTTTGCACGCCGTATCTTCTTTAATTAAAACAACAATGTAAATGAACTTCCGTGCAAATATTTGTTTTCCTTTGGAATCTGATGGAGACAATATCATTAAGAATATAACCCTTCCGTGTGTTCTTCGCAAACAGTTGTAATGAAGAATATTAGATCTCACCTCAAACAGGCTCAAAATCAGATCTGTCTTATTAATGAAGGATGATTCTCGCTGAATTTTACTTGAATGCGTGCTGTAGATCAATCATAGTAGCCGACGCACTCGACCATATCATATAGGCTGACTGTCATGCTTTTTTTTTCGCGATCTCTGATTGGTTCAGCCCATGAATCAACATCGTTCCCAGGGTCTCCCATCTTCCCACCCCCTGGAGCGAGCGAGTGAGGGCGCAGGAAGATTAGAGACCCTGGGAACGAGGTTGCCCATGAATCAGCTTGGGTCAACATGATCTCGAGACCGAAATATAATGATTATCGTTACTTCTTAATTGGCACCAAATTAATGATTATAGTAATTTCACGAACGCGCTAGAAGAAATCTATGTTCCAGGAATGGCCGAGCCGGTGGTATGAGTAATTTATGCGAGAATGGCCGACACGTCCGGTAAGCTAATTTAGCTTTTGTCTTCGTTTCTTTTCAGGTAAAAAAATCAATATAAAGGTCACGGCTGGGTGAATAACTAGTTGTGACATCGGACTAGTGCTATAAAGCTTTGTTGAGCCAAAGAGGTCGCCTTTTATTAAGATATCTTGGATGCATTTCGAAACTGTTTGGTGAGGGTCGTATCCTACTTGCGCAGTTCACGCGCTTCAGCTGGCACCGTTGAGATAATTTTGAGGGGTAGAATGAGGTAATTTTTAATTATGGGCGGACACGCGCTTTTCGGATCCGCAGTCTTGGCCATTTTCATGCTGTTTAATGGTCTAATTCTTCAAGCGGACCAACTCGAGGATTGTGTGAACACAAGAGGAAAAATTTTGCCATCTTGGATGCTGGGACCACTCATTTTTTGTCATGAAAACCTGACCTTTCCACTTGGAGATTATTGCTTCACCGACTCCTTGGAAATTTGCATTTCATCACCGACTGTCCCTGGAGACCCTATGTTGGCTTTGGCTCAAAAACAATCAGCACGATTTGCTTCTTACAACACCTTTCCACTTGGAGATTATTGTTCCACTGACTCCTTGGAAATTTTCATTCTATCACAGGCTATCCTTGGAGACCATATGCTGGCCTTGGCTCTAAAACAATCAGCACCTTTTGCTTCTAATTTGGGAAAAGAACGCTATTTTGAAATCGGTGTATTCTGTGACGATATACTCCCGTTATCTGGAAAGAAACCACCATTTTACGACCATGAAATTCTTCATTACGATCGCGATCCTGCATATACCTACAAACATCGTATAAATCCAGCATATACTTACAAACATCGTACTAATTCCTGGTCATTTATAAGAATCAAGAGGATTAGATTTCTACGCAGGAGAATTACGTACTCGTCTAACTGTTATGCTTCCTTTAATCCTGTTATAATCTCATTTTTGTTGGTTTGCTGTGGGGATATTGAGACCCATCCTGGGCCTAAATCAACATCATCTGATGACTTTGACTACTTTAACCTACATCTTGGTCATAAAGGCATACGCTTTGGTTCTTGGAATGTCAACAGGCTTACGACTACAAAACTAGAACAAATAAAATTGTTCCTTCTTAATGAAGTTGGTCGACCACGTTTGGATATTTTATCAATCAATGAGACGTTTTTGAAACCGCTCCTCTCAGATTGTCTATACTCAGTCCCTGGTTTTACAGTGCACCGAAAGGATCGGATGGGCCTGAAATATGGTGGTGGGGTTCTAATTTATGTGAATGACGATCTGAAACATCGAAGGAGAGTCGACATTGAGCATAATAATATAGAAGCATTGTGGTTGGAAGTCTATCCATTCAAATCTAACCGTCCCATTTTATTCGCCGGCATTTACAGACCTCCTTCAACTAATTTATCAGAGGATGAGGCCATCGAGAATATGTTGGAATCAGTTTATCTATTAATTTAGAAACCATCATTACTGGCGATATCAACATTAATTTTATTTCTCCGGCGTACAAGAAACATCCCTTGGGACGTGCCTTTTTTAACATGAATTTCAAACAGCTCATTACTGAAGTTACTCGACCATCAAGCGGAACCTGTCTTGACTTTGTATTGTCAAATTTTCCTGAAAGAATTAAGTCTATTGTCGTCAAAAACAATGGGCTGTCAGATCATTTGCCTGTATTTGGAGTTCGTTTATATGAGGATAACGCCAAGCGTCAAAATAAATCTCTAACGATTCAATATCGTAATACGAAGCATTTTGACAAATCCGCCTTCGTTTCCGACCTCCAAGAAGTTCCTTGGAATACTGCATTTGTTTTTGACGATTTAACTGATATCTTAAATGCATGGATGGGTCTGTTCAATAACATCTTGGATGCCCACTGTCCGTGGCGAGCAAAAAAAGTAGCCAAACAAAATCAAGCTCCATGGATGACTGTGAATATTTTACAAGCGCTTCGCAGAAGGGATTCTTTACTACGTAAAGCAAGGCAAAGTCGTTGTGTCACGGATTGGAACTGCTTCAAAATTGCGAGGAATAAAGTTGTAAACATGATTCGCAGTGCGAAATATAAATACTATAACACCTGTTTCAACAACAACAAGGGAAACTCTAAAAAGATCTGGAAAACCATAAAATCGCTAATGGGCGATGTATCAAAATCAGTTGAGACGCCAAATGTTGTTTTGGCTGAAAAGTTTAATGATCACTTCACTTCAATTGCTGATTCACTGAGGAATCTACTACCTAATGTACCTTATTGCAATTCAAAGGTTGAAAACTTTGTTTGTTCAAGAAAAGATCCGGATGTTCTTTTCAATATTCCTCCTGTTACCAAAGATTTTGTGCTGGGTGCTCTGTTAGGACTCAAAACAAACAAAGCTATGGGTATTGACAAGATAAGTGCAAGATATCTGAAAATAGCAGGACCAGCTATTGCTTATTCAATTACTCAAATCTTGAATATTTCAATTAATTCTGGTGTATTCCCTGATTGTTGGAAGATAGCGAAAGTCATTCCGTTGTTTAAATCTGGGGACCGTGAGGATCCGGACAATTATCGACCCATTTCGATATTACCAGTTTTGTCAAAGATTCTGGAACGTCATATACACGATCATCTCTATAATTACTTATGTGAAAACAATCTATTGTACCCTTTACAGTCAGGTTTTCGGAAACACCATGGAACAGACACTGCTCTTATACGAGTCATAGACAATTTGTTATTTAATCTAGACAATGATCAAGTCAGCGGTCTTCTTTTAGTTGATTACAGGAAAGCTTTTGATATGGTTGACCGTGAAATTCTTTTGCAAAAGCTGAATGCCTATGGTTTAACTCCAGTTGCACGTAAATGGTTTAGTTCATACTTGACTGATAGACATCAATTTATTGCTCTTGATAATGTGACATCTGACTCTGCTCTTGTGAGGCATGGTGTTCCACAGGGTAGTATCCTTGGCCCTTTACTTTTTGTCATTTATATCAATGATTTGCCTCTACATGTTAATGGTGCTGACCTGGATCTCTATGCTGATGACACCACACTGACATTATCGGCAGATATCTCAGCGGTTGATTCTCTACAAGATTCACTAGCTGCTTCTTTGAAGGAAATTGAATGCTGGACGCACACCAATAAACTTCCTCTCAATGAAAAAAAGACTAAAACACTACTGGTCACAGGCAAACGCCTTGGGAAGAAACTTCCAGATGGTTATAATTTATCTCTTAAAACTATGAATGGTGTATCATTGGAACAAGTACCCTCAGCTAAACTTCTTGGTATAGACATTGACCACGATTTATCAATGAACACTTATGTTGACAGACTGTGCAAAAAAATTTCACAAAGAATTGGAATTTTGAATAAGATCAAACTTTGTTTACCATTTAACCAAAGACTTTTATTTTATAATAGTTTGATTAAGCCATTATTTGATTATGCCAATGTTGCATGGCAGTCACTTTGCTCTAATGAATCTCTTTTAAGAATACTTAGGCTACAAAAGAGAGCTGCTAGGGTTTTATTAGATGCTGAACCACGTAGTTCATCAGTTATGCTATTCAATCGTTTAAAGTGGATACCATTTTATAACTCTACTAAGATAGCTAAATGTTCAATACTATTTAAAAGGATTAATTATTGTGTACCTAATTATCTTAATGATAGCTTAAGATTATTAAGTTCAGTACATTCACGCAACACTAGATTTTGTAAATACAACTTTTTATTACCTAAGTTTAAAAGGGCTAGAGAAGGAGGGAAAACTTTTCTAGTTTCTGCCATAAAATTATGGAATCAGTTAAAGCCTGAATTAAAAAAGTCTAATACACTTAAGGCCTTTAAAGACAACGTATTTAAATATTATTATGATGACAAATCATGCTTAGCTCATTTTAATCGGTAAATTTTATTGATAGTAGTTTTATATATTCTTACTTGTTTATATTATCTTGTATTATATATTTTATCAATTAAATATTATTTGTAATTAGCTAAATTTATATTTATATTTGTAATCTTTTTTTTTTTTTTTTTTTTTTTTTTTTTTTCTTCAATATATTAATGATTCTATTGTATTTATATATTTATTGTAATTAGGAGGACCACAAGTTTATTAGTGTTTGTGCACTATCACGTGCTATCCTCAATAAATAAAGTCTTATTATTATTATTATTAGAATATTAAAGAGCTTAGGAGGAGATATGGACTATGATCACATGGAATGTCTTTGTAATTATAAATTGTCTACCTCTCGTTATTAGCTGAAAAGAAAAGGACTTTAAATCAAAAAGGCCAGTAAGAGGTTGTATTTTTTAGTACAACTGAAGAGAACTAGAGTTCCCTTACAAGACCTAGTACTTTTCTACACATCATGTATGGTAATTTAAATCCTCCATTGACTTTTAACTGTTCAGAGGGCTTGTGAAGCAATTCATAGGGTTTGGTTTGTGCCTTGACTAAATTTTTTTGTTCTCTCAAAAAGAGGCATTTGATGTAACTTTGCTAAGTATTAGCTTTTGAAAGTATCGGAGGATACTTAATTGTAATCGGAAGAATTGAAAAATTCAATTGATTGTCAACATTCCAATTGTATTCTTTGCAGAAGTGAGTTATAGGTCAAATGTAATGTAAAACAATTGGAACAATTTTTTAGCTAAGTAACAATTTCTTGTCAATTTTAAGCTGAGTAACAATTTTTTAGCTAAAACCGTGGCCACCATTATAACCTTGGAAAAGGATTTGCAAATGTTTTAGAAAAATCAGGAGATAGACGATTTTTCCTCACGAGGGCCCCATTGAAGACACTACCTATATAATCGCCGTGTCGAGATTTCATTTTCATTTAAAAATTATTTTCTCAAAAAGTTGAAGCAGAAGTATACAACCAATAAGCGTATGAATGCTCCTCTATCGTTTTAAAAACAGGCCGGGCTCGAGCAATATCACTACTTTTCTTCGCTAAAGCTTCTCACCGTTCGCGTAGATGCTGTAAAAGTTTACGTAGGAACAGGAATACATTATGAGGCGCATTAATAAAAGTGAGGGGGGAATGACTTGTTTTACGTTAGGAAGGCAAACTCGCAAAGGTGGCAATCAGGCGAATTCACCATAGACCGCAATTTGACACAATAACGAGAGACTGCGTTACAATCAATCTCGTACCCAGGTCCTACCGGGTAACTGTAACTGAAATGTACCACCCTTAGGGTATGTTTATATGGTCTGGTATAAATAAAGAAAAGGACGTATGAGCAGATATAAGCAAATACAGCCCTCCTTCCGAGTTACTCTAGCCGAACTAACTTTTCACTCATCCTTCGAAAAAATCAACCAACCGTTTAGATGAAAATGGCGAACTCATCTCCGAGAGCGACACAACTCGGTCAACTCGGGAGAGCGAGTTGTTTCGCCCCGGTAGTTAGGGTAACCCTATCAGGCAGGAAAATAACTTGTCATAGATGAGGTAAAGCAGGACCTTTACGCCAAAGAGAACACTAAAAGATGAGCACGTGACCAACTTTTCCCGCCATTTTTGAATAGTCCGTTTACTCTCTGCCGTTTTCAACGTGAAGAGAGGAGGTTTCGTTGATTAGAAACCTGAGTAAAAATGTCGAAATGCCCAACTTTCAAAGAAGCAGTTGAAACGAAAGTTGTCAGTATAATTTTTGACAAGAAACGCGACCAGACCACGGAATTAATCCAACAGTTCCTGGAAATGCAGAAAAAGTGCACCCGTTTTTGCCCCAATCCCCACACCGCGAGAGATTAATGTCTGGAGAGCGTTTCCTCTGGCAGATCACAGGAAGCCTCATCCATGCATGACATCAAAGACGACAATTCACATGAAGTACCTTGTGAGGAACTTCTGCTCCGAGAAGCTGCTTCAAGAGATTGACGGTTCTGGGTCACACCATTTCATGTATAAGGTAACAACTGAGAACTTTTGGGGTAACTTGCATGATGGATACCCTCTCGTGGTCTAGTCCAGTTTCTCAAAATACTGTAAATTCAAATGGACAATCGTGACGAGTCGCTTGTTCACGGCAGATTCAAAATTGACACTATTAGTTACTGTAAGATTAGATCATTCAGCCGTAGATAAAGCTTTTTCGTTCACATTGTAACAGCCTACCTGAAGCTTCCAACCGAATGGGGATGGGTTCGGCGGAATTTTTGTCAGGTAGTGAATATTGTCCTTGGTCCTTTCTCTGGACAAACGACATTTAAATTTACCCTTTTATTTGTTTTAGCTTAGTTCACGTAAATTGGATGTGTGTATCTCGTCGTCAGAAAATTGAATCAACGCAAGGTTTACACCAGAAGTACTCAAACAATTTCTGGTAGAAAGACACTAAAAAGAAAGCTTTATCGTTCTCTTCTTAGGAACAGGAGGAAAGAAAGAAAGAATGTTAAAAGGAACGTGGTGCGATGCTTCAACGTGCTTAAAATGAACGTGTGTGACACGGTCCCCCGCTGCATCCTGCATTTCTTTGTATCACAGTTGGTGGATGACCTTGACCGTGCTTTGGAGCGAGAGAACTTGGTCGAGTTCCTGGATAAAAGGGAGGACATCCGGGAGAAGCGCATCTGGTGTAGGAACCAGTCCCGCGCTTTGGAGAAAGCGCTGCCCAGCACACAAAACGTCCTGGATAAACTACTGCGCATGAAACAGGGATCGCCCCGAAAAGACCACTAAATGCGATTACGTGGAATGTTTTGAGAACTTAGCCTTTTCAACGAGTATCTAGTTTGGAGTTTCTTTTAGTTTTTGTTTAGAATTCGAAACATTTATATTGTCATACCCGATTAAAATCGGTAGAATTTAAAAGTTCAGTTAGTTAGCAACATTTCAAGTGTATTCATTGCAGGAGTTAATCTCTGTTAGGCGTAATTTAGTAGCTTTTTTAAGTTTTTTGTTTCAAATTTTAAATTTATTTAGTATAGAGGGGATCTTTAAAGAGTTCAACACAGCTTCCTGAGATCCCTACCGTTATAATATTTGGAAGATACGCAGATCTAAAGGAATTGCACTTACTGATAGGCAATTAAATTGTCAGTTAATAGAAATAGAAACAATAAAGGTAAGTTTTGAAATCTGGAATAAACCAAGTTCTCTGTGTGGACACCTCTCTTCAATGACTGAGACAGTAGATCGTTAAGGGACGTTTGAATCGAATGGAATGATGCCAATTGATGTTAAGGTTCTAGCCTTGTATCAACTTTACCAAGTTTTCCACGAAAATTTGAAACGCGTAGAGCTACAACAACTACGCGCTCCATACAAACGACTCATTCACGACATAAACATCACAAACGACCGAAAAAGAACGACCTAACTTTACCGACAGATCGAAACAGACCAATCACGACCGACTTACGTCACTTGAGTCTTACAGCCATTAACATCACGGCAAAACCAACCACTCATTTCACACGAACTGGAATAAGAACATTCTACTGACAACAATCATTCACTTGACTCTGATGATGACTTCCGCACAGGTTGTCGAACCGTCAGTCACTACCACCGACAACAGTCCTTCTCAGGACTACACTCACCCGGACGATCAGACTACACCTTCACATTTATTTAAATATACAAAATATAAGAACATTAAGTTGCGATTTAACTATATACAACACTTACTATAAAAACTATATACAATATTATTTAAAAAGGTAACTCTTGACTTTGGTCTTAAATGTTCGCAAAGATTCTACCTCAGCTACGTCTTTAGGTAATTTAGGTTTACGATTCTGACAAAGAATGATTACTTGTAACAATTCAATCTAGCTGATTTGACTTTCAATTTGCAACAATTATTAGAGTGGAGAGGACGAAAGGCATTAGCATAAGTAAACAAAGATGGATTTAGACCATTTAAACTATGAACTGTCTTAAAACATTCCACCAGTGATAGATACTCTCTTCGCTTCTCTAGGGTAAGCCAACGTAGAATATCCAATCTTTCCTTATAAGACAGGTCTTTGCCATTTTCGCCAAGGGCACACCTGGATGCGAGTCTTTGGATTCTCTCCAGCGCATAAATGTCCTTTTTCAAGTGCGGACTCCAAACTGGTACACAATATTTAAGAATAGAACGAACCATAGATTTGTATAGCGTGGAGAAGATCTTTGAGTTCTTAGTACCAACATTTCTCTTTAGAAATCCTAGAACAGCGTTTGCTTTCTTTTAACATTTTTCAACTTATAGTGACCATAGGTTAGATGTGCAATGTACACCAAGGTCCTTTGTGTCGCTCACTACCCTTAAAGGCTGATTTAGCGAGTTGTATTGTGGAATTGACTTGTCTTTGGAGTGGGGTATCCTCATTACCTTACACTTGTCGCAATTAAACTTCATTTGCCAATCATTGCTCCATCATTCACGTTTATCTAAATCTTGTTGGAAAAGCATGGTATCGAAGTCCCAACAATTGGGCACACGGTAAACTTTCATATCAACGGCAAACAACCTTATAGACGAGGATAGCGTATTGCCAATATCATTTATGTAAATCAGGAATAGCACCGGTCCTAAGACTGTACCTTGTGAGATAGAATAAATATATGAAAATCATATATTTTGAACTGCGGTATTTGATACGTATGATGGACGATCCTCGCAGTAGATAGCGCTATTTGAGCAATAGCGAAATTCAGACCTGAAAAAAATCAGGCCTGTACGGGACTCGAGGATCGTCCATCATACTGCGAGGATCGTCCATCATACGTATCAAATACCGCAGTTCAAAATATATGATTTTCATATATTTATTCTATCTCATTTATCACTTTCACGGGTTCATTACGAATCAACTTAACGGCCTGCTCTCAGTTGGCTTGTTAGCTCAATTGGTTAGAGCGCTGCACTAGTATCGCAGAGGTCAGTGGTTCGAGTCCCGTACAGGCCTGATTTTTTTCAGGTCTGAATTTCGCTATTGCTCAAATAGCGCTATCTACTGCGAGGATCGTCCATCATACGTATACTGTACCTTGTGGTACACCAGATTTAACTTGCACTGGTGACGAACTTGAACCCCTAATAACCACACGCTGTAAACGGTTAGTGAGGAATGATCTTAACCATGATAGAACTTCACCATAAATACCATAGGCCATGAGTTTTAACAATAATTGTTCGTGAGGGACAGAGTCAAATGCTTTTGAAATATCAAGGAACGCCACGTCTGTCATGAAACCTTTGTTTCTAGCCATAGACCACTCGTTGTATACTTCCAGAAGTTGTGATTGGCAGGATTTCCCCTTCAAAAAACCAAATTGGTCTGGAGTGAAGATAGAGTTTGATATCCAGAAGTCCAATAATTTCTCTCTGAATGTGACCTTCTCGCAGACTATGCAAACAACGGATGTGAGGGAAACTGGGCGATTATTTCTGTAGTCGTTTTTTGAACCTTTTTTATGAATTGGAACAACATCTGCCTCTTTCCATTTAAAAGGAACTGTACCCAATAATAGTGATTTATTAAAAAGATCACATAAACGAGGAGTGAGTACAACACAACAGTTCTTAAATATTACAGGATGAATTTGGTCTGGGCCGGGAGACTTGTTCGGGTTCAAATCCTTGAAAATTTTCAAGAAATCGTCCAGTGAACTCCTGATAGAACCAAGCTCTTCCCACAAGACCTGTGGGAAATTTGGCATAGATTCCGTTTTTTCTGAAGTAGACACTGAAGCAAAGTAATTATTCATAAATTCAGTGATTTCATTCTCCTTTGTAATAACAACGGATTCATTGGCCTGAATAGCAATCAGGTCATTTGTGCCTCTTTTCTTGGAGCCGACGTAATTCCAGAAACACTTTGCATTATCACTTCCATCATGGATATCATTAGCCAGTTTTTCCAAGTATTCCCATCGGACTATATTGCATTCACGTTCAAGGCGATTATTCAAATTTCTATACTTCTGCCATAGGTTTACTTTATTCTTGTTTCTGGCCCTTCTATACAGCGTTTTCTTCTTTTTACAGAGCTCAATAATCTCTGTTGTTATCTATGGAGGCTGACCATTTTTTCTTTTCCTCTTTTACGGGATTGGCTGATCGACTGCAGTTAAGAACAAGTCTGACCAAGCATTCCATATTTCGTCAATGTCATCGTAAACATATGCACAGTTCCAGGGAATGTTCATAAAAAATTCGTTCAAAGAAGCCCAGTCAGCTTTACGAATATTGTAAAATAATTTCTTGGAAGCTTTGTGGCAGTATGGGTGAACATTAGTATTGAAAGTTACGACGTTATGGTCTGATATTGGCTCGCCAACGGTCGTATCTTGTATAATATCTTTGTTGTTAGTTAAAACCAGGTCTAGGATGCTTTGACCTCTAGTGGGATGAAAGGACCATTTGAGACAAGAAATTAACGAGAATAGTATCCGAAAACTTGAAGTTTCATACATTTCAGAATTATTGAGCATAAGATTGTTACACCAGTCAATATCCGGCAGGTTGAAATCCCCAACAAGGACAATGTCGTTATTTTGTATAGAATCCAATTCTCTGCGTAGGATCTCCAAAGGTTCTAAGCCACTCGAAGGAGGACGATAAATACTCCAAGCACAAATGATTTATTTTTTGAATGATGAATGTTGAGAAATAAAAGTTCAGCGTCCAAACATGTAGGGACGCGCTGGTGGCATATTATATCGCCATTTACCGCAATAAGGACTCCACCGCCTCTTCGATCTCCGTCTTTGCGAAAAACATTGAAGTTTGAAAGGAATAGCTCGGAAGAGAAGACTGAAGCATCTAAATGCGTCTCAGTTACCGCCATAATATTACACTTTCTTGTAAAACCTTCTGCCTCGAGAATGGGTGCCTTTTTTACCAAACTTCTGGCATTGAAGAAAGCAATTTTGAGACAATTTACATGTCCAGGATTCGAAGAAAGATCGCCACATAGTAAGAGCTTACGTACAAATGAAGTGCGAAGGCCAAACTCGTAACGGCGCCATCTTGTAAGACTTGAATGACTTTTGCCGTCGAAGTCCAGGGCGTACCATAAACCATCAAAGAACCGATTATCTTGTGAGATACTGGTTACACCAGTGTTTAGAATAAAGTTGACATGGTTATTTGTATTAAATGGTGAAGAACGGAGCTGCAACGTCAATAAAAGGGGCACAGTTGATAGAAGCGTCCAACCCATGATTGATATGAATGAATAACTACGGTTGTCTTGAAAGTGTGAAACAAAAAATGTCCATTGGTGATGACCAATCCTATATCAAGAAAATACCAGTGGCTGATGTTGCTGAGATTTCAAACGACATTGATCCCAAGAAAGCGCCGGGGTGGGACACTATTCCACCTAAAGCTTTTAAAATAGGCTCGGCTGAGCCTGCTGTACCCTTATGTGATCTTTATAACCGTTGTATCGTGAGCTGCCATTGGCCAAAGAATTGGAAGAGATGTGAGTGGGTGCCCGTTCATAAAAGAACGATCGATTAAGCAATGAAAATTATCGTCCAGTAAGTGTGCAGGTCATGGTAAACAAAGTTTACGAAAAGCTCCTTGCTAATCAAATCACAGCAGAATTGAATGAACGGTTCAGTGATTACCTTACAGGATACAGGAAAAGGCACAGTTGTGAAACTGTCCTTCTATTGTTGACGGGGAAATAGAAGAATGCACTTGATAATGGAAAAAGCGTTGGCCTATTGTGTGAAAGCCTTTGACTGTCTACACCACTCTCTGTTACTTGATAAATTGGCGGCCTACGACTTCAACAATGACAGTATCATGTTAAGGAAATCGTACTTTACAGACAACTACAACAGACTAAGAGTTGGAAAGACTTCTTGCTAGTTCCTGGAAAGAAGTTAAGAAACGTTGCCCTCAAGGATCCTTGTTCGGGCCTCCATTGTGGATCTTATTTCAGAATGACTTGACCTTTATTATAAACTCTAATATCAGCATGTATGCGGATGATCATCAATTCTATGAAATCCATAAGAATGTTAGATGTATTTCCATAAGGTCGTAGTAGTAGCAAGTATGTTCAATATTGTAAGAAATAGACAACTTTTTTGAGAGACATGTTTCGGCATGCTTATGCCATCTTCAACCAATGCGTAACTGAACGTGAGTAATTATATAGGATACAAGTAGATGAATAAAATATTTTTGCCTTTGTATTACATCATGCTGTAAATATTTTATTCATCTACTTGTATGCTATATAATTATTACTCACGTTCACTTCCTCACTGATTGAAGATGGCATAAGCATGCCGAAACATGTCTATCAAAAAAGTTGTCTATTTCTTACAATGTTAGTATTTGAAATACATATATGAACTGCGGTTATGAAACGTATATGTGCACGATCCTTCGCAGTAAAGCACTATGTAAGCAATAGTGAAAATCAGACCTGAAAAAAATTCAGGCCTGTACGGGATTCGAACCACTGACCTCTGCGATACTAGTGCAGCGCTCTATCAATTGAGCTAACAAGCCAACTGGGAGCAGGCCATCAAATTAATTCGACATAAACCCGTAGATGATAATAACCCACAGATGATAATAACCCGCAATAGATGATGATAACCCGCAGTTCATATATGTATTTCATATGTTTGTTGTTTGATTTATCATCTACGGGTTTATGTCGAATTAATTTGATGGCCTGCTCTCAGTTGGCTTGTTAGCTCAATTGGTAGAGCGCTGCACTAGTATCGCAGAGGTCAGTGGTTCGAATCCCGTACAGGCCTGAATTTTTTTCAGGTCTGATTTTCACTATTGCTTAAATAGTGCTTTACTGCGAAGAATCGTGCACATATAATGTTAGTATTATTCAAACCGATCTACAGGACAGTGCTCATAAAGCAGCCAGCTGGTATGATTCGAATTTTTTAGGGAGTAACTTTGCGAAATACGGGTCTCTATTAATGAGTAGGAGAAACAAGCTTAAGGATCATAACTTAACAGGACAGACATTAAGTCCTATCACATTATTGCCTTGTTGGGGGTCAATATTTATAACGCTCTGAATTTTTTGATCATGGAAGTAGTATTTGCAAATAATGTAGCCAACGAGTAGGGGTTATAAACAGGTTAAGAAATCTCATACCCACTGACGCCAAGTTACAACTCTCTAAGGCTTCTATTCTGCCTCATTGAACGTATTGTGGCATCGTATGGAACAGTTCTAAAGCAAGTGACTGCAGAAATTGGAGCGAGTATAAGATAGGGCCCTTAGGGCCATTTATTGCGATAGCAATTCATCCTATCCTGAACTTTTAAAAAGGGCTAAATTACTCACTTTACATAATAGGAGGTTGCGAGACATTGCAGTGTTAATGTTCAGGGTTAAAAATGGCTTATGCCCAGATTACATTCTTGGGTTGTTTTCCATCAATAGCAATAACTACAATTTAAGAAATAATGAATTTAATATTCCTAGAGTTAACACCACAGGTTTTGGAAAACATTCTATCAGATACTTGGGACCGGTACTCTGGTCAAATATAGACAGCAAAATAAGGGAACTTATAACTATAGATGGATTTAAAAGAGCGGTCAAGAAAATAGCCCTTGCTAAACGAATTTCCTCAAATAATTGCGGTAACTGCAGTCTTTGTAATTCTTAATATTATTTATTGGTCAATTTATATAGTTACTTTTATATAATACATTTAGTAGAGATATTTTATTGTAATTGTATATTTGTATTCTTTTTTTAGGCTTATACATAGGGTGGGATGATATAAGGGAATTATAAAGGGGAATATTGGGGGATTATTTATTTTTATTAACATTGTAGATAGGTGTCCTTACTTAGTGGGCAACTGCTATTATCTTGACACGTTAATAAAATTATCATTATCGAGCGCGACTGCAAAGGGCTCGTGATCTTCGCGCTAGTTCGCCCCCCGTTTAATTTCCTTACGTAGGAATAAAGCTGAGAATTGAGACTCTTTCGTGAATTATTCGTGGTATCAGTATAAATTTTGCAGATTCTTAGACACCAAACAGAATTTGGGAAAATTTTAGATGACAGCTGAAACATTGTCTTGTTTTCACTGCCGCCTTAAGACTTTCGTTTCACCCGGCCCGCGTTCTGCAACATAACGTAGCAGTTCTGTTCTCCAGGCTTCTTAGGGTTTTAGTCACTGCGCTGAAAGAAAAGTGGTTCGTAAAACTTTCGATTTCTATTTTCCTCTTTGAACCCTTTAAATCGTAAGGTTGACTGGGTTCTAATTTCTCCTGACAATGTCACCCTTGAATCAAATGTAAAGGTTATGAGAATAATGGGAATGATCACCAATCTACTCTAAGAAGCTCCTGATTATCAAACAAATTCTCTTTGCCGTTACCATAGGAAATGCACAGAGATCAGTGTGGAGAATACGGATATTAATGTAGAGAAGTAATGGGCAGGAACGGGAGGATCGATGGGGAGTGGACTGAAGGTTCACTTTCATCAAACGGGCGAGAACAATGAAAATTCCTGAACAATCCCGGCATCTACAGGCCGCATAGGAATAACATAAAAGCAAAACTTATTTTCCAGATCCAGAATCCGGAGACATTGAAAGAAATATACTTTTAATTTACATTTAAGTTTTTTAAAATCTTGACGAAATATCTGATCACAGGAACTCATACTGACCATGAAAATGATACAAAAAAAAATTGGGAAACCTCTATTTCTCAAAGGAGTAGATTAGTAGTAGTCCCTCCTTTTCAGTGAAGTCTGTCGTGCGAGTAAAAAAAAAAAACTCAGTCAAAAAAAACAATTGATGTTATCATACTGCGGGGAGATGTGGTTTTTACTCGCGCAACAGACCTCGCCTAAAAGGGGGGCTATTCGTAGTTTAGAAGTAAGAAACCAGTATCTTTATCTCTGATCAAAGATTCGTTTTTTTACAGTTCGTCTTTGCGCAACAAACACAGGGCAGTGTTTTGTACCTGCAAACCCTCACGAATGTCATACACTATGTATTGACATGGTAAGATTAATTTTATTCCTGACAAATTTGAATCGCACGGGTGAGCTGTTAACAAGAACTCTTACTCTACATTTGTTACCCATCAGACACTAGTAGCCTAGGGACTGGTCATTAGTCATCGCCCAGGGGAAGGGGGACGGGGAGCTGGAAGATTTTGGTTGTGTCGCGATAACATTTACCTGATCACCTCCCGTAAGATTCTGCAATATTCCTATGATGCCCATCCCCAGTCATCGGAAATCAATTGACTGTAAAATTTTCTATACTCCCCCCCCGTCCCTTAGTATTCTGTCGGTGACTACATATTCTTCCCTTGTTCCCCGAAACCATGGCACCCCCCCCCCCACACAATTCCCCGCCCCCTTCCCTGGATGGTAAATTATGCCTCATTTCTCGCAAACAAACCACTGCCTTACTCACAACAAAATCAGTGATGCTGCTTCCAACTTCCAACTTAAGAAGAAAATAAATTTGTTTTATTTACAGTGAATTTTGATTTCTGGGGTCGCGTGAGGTTGACAACGATCCTTATGTTGTAGAACTGACAATATACATGTACTCCTGTTGTGTCCTTGCTATTCGGAATTACAAAATTGACTCTTTAATCGCTAAGAGTGACTAGCATTTAATTTCTCCTCACAATTTCACAGCTGAATCACACATTAAAGTCACGAGAGTAAAGGAAATGATCATCATCTAACAAAGCTCTTGATTGTTGACCAAATTCTCCTTGTCAGCTCGTTAGGAAATGTATGGAGAACAGTTAAGAGAATACGCATACTGATCATGATGTGAGGGTGGAAAAGGTTAACAGGGCTTCGTTCTTC
Organism: Stylophora pistillata; assembly: GCF_964205215.1. Classification (NCBI taxonomy): domain Eukaryota; kingdom Metazoa; phylum Cnidaria; class Anthozoa; order Scleractinia; family Pocilloporidae; genus Stylophora; species Stylophora pistillata. The sequence goes on from NC_142526.1 coordinate 11,051,401, forward strand.
AATTGTATAGGAAAATTGATTACCTGACTCGTGAATTCCGCGTTGAATTGCACGCGAAAACCGATATCGCACTCATCGCTTCGCGATTCGTGCGATATCGGTTTTCGCGTGCAGTTTAACGCGGAATTCACGAGTCAAGTAATCAATTTTCCTTGAATCGCATAACTGAATGAAAATAAGAAAACAAGAAATTAAATTGGCAATATTATTGTTTGTTTTCATCCCGAGCGCGTGCTCTAGAAAGCCATTTCAAAGCCAACTGTCAGAAGTGTCATTATGTTAGCGAATAGAAAGCAAGATTAGTCGTACACTTTTGAACCTTCGACAATTTTATTTGTACCTCGTGCTTGATTTTACATTAATTTTCGAACTTTTTAAACAAGCTTCATACTATTTAAGGATAATAGTGGTATTTCACTGGATTTACAAGCCGTTTATCGTTGACATCTTTTTCAAAATTCCAAATAATTTGCTCGAGAAGGAAAGTAATTCACACCTTTTACCTCCTTGCTGGCAAACTGAGAAATATGAAGTGTGCGAGCGAAAGCACTAATTTCAAGTCCAATAACACCGCGATTAATATAAGGTAAGTGCCTTGAAGTGTAAATACGTGTATTGATCGATTTTTTATTCCTTTAAAAACAAAGAAGTGTTTCATGAAAAGTCCAAAAACTTTAATCTTTTTATTTGTAGAAACTCGGTACAGGCGACTGCCATTAGCTGAATCGTTGGGATGAGCATTCGACTGAAAGTTGATGGAGATATTCACTTGAGAGTTGTTGAACGATACATTGGTGAACAATCCACCTAGCCTAGAACTCTTACTGCTAGATCATCAATGCCGTTTTTCATCGATGTTGTGTTATTGCTAACTACTGATGGAAGCGCAAGGCTGTTGACATAAATTTCTCGCAAAGCTTTAGTGCGTGGACCGACGCTGGCGTTGGCAGCTGTTACAGTCGTAGTGGTACGACTGAAAACCCAGCCAACTTGCTTGACATCCTTTGTCGTTTTTGTAAAAGATTATGGCTGCAGATGGATAATGAACCCGGGTTGGCGTGACCGGTTAGCTCGGAGATTGTTTTTTCTGGGCCGTGTTCACAGGATTTTCTCGCTTTCGGATTTTCGCCAGCGAAAGAGGTTTTTCATGCCTCTCCAAGAATTTGAAGTTCAGTTCAAAACAAGGAAGAACCTCAGGCTCACTTTGAAAACGCTTTGTTTGTTTTTGCTCTTTAGAAGGTGACAATGGTTTTGAAAACATTTTAAATTGACTTAGAATCCAAACTTTGTAACAATATATGACGATAGTTGTTGTGGTTAGTGACGGAGAGGCGAAACAATTTCACGTAGCCTCGTTTTCAACTCCCAATTCCACGCTAAATACCAATCAGAATGCGAGATTGTATTCAATGATACGATTCTAGATGCAATATTCCGCATCAGCAGTTTTTTATGCATTAACCATCGCGCGTGAAAGAAAATTTCAAAAAACACAGGTAGAAATCTATGAAAGGAAGTCTAAAGTAGGAAAAGGAAAACTCGAGACTCTTCGAACATACAGCTAATGAATTACAAGTATCCTGTTGAAATTGTTTTTTCTAGTTGGAGTTTCACCGAAAAAGGTTCTTGACCTTTAAAAAGCTTTCACTTTCTGGCTTGCGTGGTTCTCTGTATTTCGGAAGATGTAAAAGAGCCGTGCGAGTTTGGAGTCGGACGACCTTTTTTCGGACCGACTCACGTCAGCTTTCGTTATGGCTTTCTTTAGGATTGTCTGGGGAGGGGGGCATATGGTTCATATAATTATGAATATTATGTCAGAAATTTGTCTTCTGTTTTGCTGTTACATCACATAATAACACTTGTCCCGATTCGCTGTAGCTTTGGTGGAGTCAATAACCCATGCGATGCATCGCAAAATTTGAACAGGCACACCAGGGTGGAAAGATATTATTTCATCTTGTGTTAGTGTAGACTGCTCCAGGCATTCAGGTAGTTAAATAAAGCTCAAATAAAACGACGGGTTAGTAGCAGAGCAGTGAAAAAACCTATTTTAACCCTTTAGATCGTAAAGTTGACAGGCTTCTAATTTCTCCTTAGGAAGGTTATGAGAATCATGGAAATTATCACCAATCTACTGTAAGAAACTCCTGATTGTCAAACAAATTCTTCTTGTGGTTATCATAGGAAATGTACAGAGATCAGTGTGGAGAATATAGATATTAATGCAGAGGTGTAAAGGATAAGAACAGGAGGAGGAGTAGGCTGAAATTTCACTTTCATAAGCCGGGGCAAGAACAATGGAAATTCACTGAACAATCCCAGTTTAAGCAGGCCGTACGCGAATAACAAAGTAGTTAGGGCAAAAAATTTATTTCAAAGTTATTTTTCAGATCCAGAAACCGGAGACATTGAAAAAATATACTTTTAGCTTACATTTAACTTTTCTAAAATCTTGACGAAATATCATCACAGGAGCTCCTACTTATTAGGAAAATGATATAAAAAAGCTTGGGAAACCTCTATTTCTCAAAGTGAGTAGACTACCAGTGGTCCCTCATTTTCAGTAAAGTCCGTCGTGCGAGTAAAAAAAAAAAAACTCAGCGAAAAAAAAATTAATTTTAGCACGCAGGGGGAGATCTAAAGCTTTTTTTCACTCGCGCAACAGACTTCGCCCAAAGTGGGGGCTGCTCGCAGTCTAAACGTAAGAAACCAATATCTTTATCTGTGATCAATGGCCAAGATTCGTCTTTTTACAGTTCGAAAACTTCGGTTTTGGTTTTATGACACCCTTGCCATTACTTTTGCAATTATTATTATTAATATTATTATTATTATTATTACTATTATCATTACTCATATTTCAACTATTTAAGTAGAAGTTCAAGAAATAAACCTATGTTTTCAAAGTGTGGGTAACATTTTGACAAAATTGAAAAAACTGATTGATAGTTCAAGATTCATAGTAAAAGTCAAAATCATCTCTACGAAGTGTGTTTATAACTTAGAAATCCGGTTTCCATCACAGCATTGTTTAGACATCATTAATAATTGCCGTAAAATGAATTCCAAGAGACAAAAATACTACCAAATTTTTGGTTGTAAGACCTTATATCAGATGAAAAGACATAGGTCACAACAACCACATTCTCTAGCTGTAGCACCCACTCCCCAACAGGAGCAGCGTTTGTCTCGTGCAGTGATGACTTCAGAGCGAGGTTTTGGTACTGTGAGAGAGTTAAGAGAATTCCTCCACCGATTGCACTGAAAGAAAAGGCTTAGAATTCGTGACCCTTACAACGATCTTCAATGAAAACGTCAAGCTACACTTGATACCTCCTAAAATCTTCCAGAGATTTGCCCTTCTGGGTTCTTTACTTTTCATCATGATCATTAATTGGATAAACTATTTCGGCTCTGTTTAATCTGTGAGGCTTAAAATCAAATCTATTGCCTTTTTTCGTTTTTATTTGTTTCATTTATTATCACTATCGGAGCAATTTTCATTGGAGTATCGAAAGTAAATCCGGAATTGCTTTGTTTTGCGTTACTTCCGCTCTCTGATTGGCTCAGAAAACTCGCACCAATCTCTTAACCAATCAGGTTCAAAAGTAAAACACATTCATGATTTGGTCGCCCGCGTTTTGCAGCAGTTTAAGTAGTTTGGTCGGTTTTGCTCTGAAGTCTCTTAAAGGTAGTTTCTCGTGACTACTTCGGTTTTGGTTTTACGACACTCCATCGCTTTTAAGATTGTTATCATTATCATAACTATTATTACAACTTGTTAAGTTGAGGTTCAATATATGAACTTATGCCTTCAAAGTGTGCCTAACATTTTTGCAAATTCGAGAAAATTGATTCCTAATTCAGGTCGCACGATTGAAAGCCAAAATAATTACCTCGACGGAGTGTTTTTAACCTAGAAATCCGGTTTCCATCACAGCTATCGTCTAGATGTAGTATAATAAACTCCAAGAACAAAAAAAAGTAATAACGTTTTGTTTGTAAGACCTCATAGCAGAAGAAAGACATAGACAACAACAACATCAGCTTGGGACTCTCTTCCAGCGAGTCTCAAAGCTGAGAAATAAATTTTAAGGATAATGATAATGTGATAGAGCAATGTTCAGTTGAGTGTCGAAAGTAATCCTAGCTGGCTGTAGATCTGCTTTTGCCTTACTTCGCTTTGTGATTGGTCGATAAAACTCTCGCCAATCTCTCAACCAATCAGGCGCTAAACTAAAAACAATTACGACTTGGTCGCCCGCTTTTTCCCGCGTTTTGGAATCATTAGTCGGTTTTTAATTTGAGTTCTCTCAAAGGTATTTTCCTTTCTTCTGATTGGCCGTTGTGATTCCTTTTTTTCAGTTTTACAAACTCAATTCAAAAGCACTCTATCGCCAAAACCATTATTATTGTTATTATTATATTACAGTTTAGGTTCCAGAAATTAACAGGGTCCAGTTGTTCGAAGGCCGATTAGCACTAACCCAGCGTTAAATTTTAATGCAGGTTTCCCTATTTCATCATTCCAGAACCTTTCGGTGATAATTTTCCGTATTCTTTTTAGAGCACCCGATCATCAAATTGTAGACAAAAACAGTTAAACTGAACTTTCTTTTAAAGCTTTCAGATCTGAAATCAAATATGATCACGATAACCCAGGGTTATCTTAAACCAGCTTTGAACATTCCGGCCAAGATAACTTCGCCTGCGCCCTTCGCCCGTCCACTCCTTGAAGTGATTTACATATGAACTCTTCATAAAAAAGTATCAACACATTATGTATCTAATGGCAGTTCAGAATACACACCTATCAATCTAAGAGTGACTTCTTTTTTTTTTTCTTACGTACTACCGAGCTGGTTCTCCTTATCAATTTAAAGAGAAAATTATGGCCGCTAGAGGGTAAAATTTAAAATCATATCCTAATAAAATAAAAAGGTTAATGGTTTTTTGTAATCTCAAATTTAAAGAACAGTGCCATAATTTTCGCATCGTGGAAAATTTACTCAACATTTTCTATTTTTTGATTTTTCAATTATCTGTTCATTTTTGTTCCTCCTCGGCAAACATAATACAACTTTTGGGCGAATGACATCGCTTGCTGGACAGCTGGGCCGTGTAAAAAAAAGTACCCACAAGGGCAGTGAAAAAGTAAAAAGCTTTTGTGTAAAAAAATACCAGTTTTCCTTCCAGTAAACAGGAGGGGAGGGAGAGTCAAGGATCAGTCGCTACTCTGTTTCTTGTCCCCGTCACTTTCGTCCTTCGTCAGTTCTTTTTGCCTAAAACAAAACTTTTGAGTTAAGAATAATGTGTAATACTTTTTTTTTTTACGTTTACGTAATCTCCCAGTTGTTGTCATTAGACATGTTATAGACATAAAAGTTAGCTTCCTCACCGTATTCACTGATTTATCGATTAATTTATTCATTATATATTTATTATATTTTCGCTCAGATTGTGGTCATTGTCCTGTCAATCTTTACACCAATGGCTTAATTGTAAACATCTTGCAGACTTAAGAAACTACACCGAATCTTAACCTGTTTTTGTTGACCCTTTAACTCCCAAGATCTGATTTTCAATTCTCCCCTCTAGTTGCTGCACCTTTTCTTGTAAATTCGTGATGAGAATTTGGTGTTAGATCATGAACAACTTGTACCTGATAAGTAATTACTTGTTTGCTGGATAATGTATGGATATTATAGGGAGAAGTTACATGTTAATCACTTCTAGCGGTTAAAGGGCTAAAAAAACCGTCAACATGTGCCGTCATGAAATAAAACCTCATAGTTGCAGACGTTTTTCTAATTAAAGATAAAGGCAGGCTCCTGTTTATTTTTACAAGCTTAAATGGGTTATGTCGGGTACACAAAATTACTCAAAAACAAGCTTACCTTATTTTTTTCAAGTCGAATGTCACGTTGTCTCCCATCAGCACAAACGGAGCCCATTGGGCAGGTTCGGTGAAGCCGTTGCCTCTCAACCATTTGATGGCCTGGTGAAGAGATTCACTGGCACTTCCTCCAGCAGCCAGGTGTTTGTAGAAAAGTTTCATGAGTAGCTCTGTTGCTTTGTCTTCTATGGCCCACGATGCCACCAACACTGAACGTGCACCAGATGCTAGGAACGCCCGAGCGATTCCAATGACTCCCTCTTGTTTAAACGTTCCACGCCCACTGTGACAACAGCTAAGTACGACCAGTTTAGCTCGCAGCTTCACCTTTGAAATGTCGGACATCGTCAAAAGGTAGTCTTCTTCTTGTGGAATACTTTTAGTGGTGCAATTAGGGGACAGGGCAATCTCTCCTCTCTCAGCATGACCATGAGCGGCAAGATGTATCAAGCTCACTGAATCAAGTGCGTGAAGTACCGCCTGCTTTGTTGCGTGCTCTCCTAACAAAGGCTGAACACCCAGGAGTCGGCCAACCATCTCAGCTTCCTTTCGTGCACCCAACAATGGTGTCAATTTCAGGGTACCTCCTTTATAATGCACTTCGCCAGCCAAAGGATCACCCACTACCAGTGCACCGGACTGACTGTGATAGTCCCCCGGACTTTCCTGAATGATCCCCAGAGTCGTCAGAGAAGGGACGATGCGGATTCTGTGGGTTTCTGAAAAATACTTTCCCGCTGGCTCATCCCGTAAGGCAGCAAAAGGGACTCGGTATGAACACTTCTCAGGCACGATGATGATTTCAGGCTCTAGAAGTATATCTTTGACAGGAGCGATAATCTGGTCATAACACAATTGAAGAATCATTTCGTTTTGTATGATTTCGTCTCCTGGGGAGGTTTCTCGGCTCTCTTCTTGAGGAGACATGGAGGTATCGTCACCAAAAGATCGATCTTCGTAATTCTCATTATGTAGAATTCCGAAGCTTTTGGCACTATTTCTAAAAATATCCTCCACATCGCAAACGGATGCAGCTATAAGGGTGTCGATATTCATTTCGGGGCTCTTTCGATAGTGAATGTCTCCATTTGCTTTTAAAACCCGCAGATGAACATGTAGTTCGCAATATGAAATGTACAAAACAGCGCAACCGCCCTCTTGACTCACTATGCTTTCGATCCCAGGCCGACATGTTGAATCAATTGGGATGTGGCTTCCAACTAAGAGTTTATCCGCCATTAATTCTGCGAGGCCTCTGGCGCGTCTTAGCTCCTCCACATTAAGAGAGTCTCGCAGGTTTCCGGCGTTGCGCAGCATTTGACTGAGCAGCCTGTATGGGAAATTACCGTACTCTTCTAAGAGACATGTTTTAAATTCATCATTTTTGTGAAAACTTCGCAACTTTTCATAAATTGCAATACTTTGAAGAAGACGCAGCATTGCCTCTTCTAGCTTTGATTGCGATATCTTTAAGACAGTGATGTTGAGAAGGCTCTTAAAGTGAGTCATATTGTCTCCAATTTCACTGCTCATCAAGTGCGCTTTCTCAAAGTATTTTTCGGATTCGTCAATATTGCCAAGTGATAGAGACAACTGCCCAAGACTTAGGTAGGTTTCACCTTGCTTTTTTCTATCGCCAGTATTGATGTTGATAGCAAGTTCTTTTTCGAAAAGCTCTTCAGCCTTCTGGTAGTCATAAAACAAATTGGACAGACTTGCCAGGCCTGAGTAGCAGTTTCCTTCGCACTCTCTATCGCCAATTTCTATACTGATGGCGAGTGCTTTGTCAAGATGTTCCTTAGCCTGCTTATTTTTACCAAGTGATAGAAACACATGGCCAAGTGCCCCATGCCTTTTCCCTTCTCCTTCCCTGTCGCCAATTTCTGTTGCGATAGCAAGAGCTTTCTCGTGATATTCTTTAGCCTTCTGATATTCACCGAGTAATTGAAACAGAGTTCCAAGGTTCCCATACTTTGTCTCTTCTCCTTGCCTGTCGCCAATTTCTGTTGCGATAGCAAGAGCTTTCTCGTGATATTCTTTAGCCTTCTGATATTCACCGAGTAATTGAAACAGAGTTCCAAGGTTCCCATACCCTGTCCCTTCTCCTTCCCTGTCGCCAATTTCTGTTGCGATAGCAAGAGCTTTCTTGTAATATTCTTTAGCCTTCTGATATTCACCGAGTGATTGAAACAGAGTTCCAAGGTTCCCATACCTTGTCCCTTCTCCTTCCCTGTCGCCAAATTCTGTTGCGATAGCAAGAGCTTTCTTGTAATATTCTTTAGCCTTCTGATATTCACCGAGTGATTGAAACACAGTTCCAAGGTTCCCATACCCTGTCCATTCTCCTTTCCTGTCGCCAAATTCTGTTGCTATGGCAAGAGCTTTCTGGTAATATTCTTTAGCCTTCTGATATTCACCGAGTGATTGAAACACAGTTCCAAGGTTCCCATACCCTGTCCCTTCTCCTTTCCTGTCGCCAATTTCTGTTGCGATAGCAAGAGCTTTCTCGTGATATTCTTTAGCCTTCTGATATTCACCGAGTGATTGAAACAGAGTTCCAAGGTTCCCATACCTTGTCCCTTCTCCTTCCCTGTCGCCAAATTCTGTTGCGATAGCAAGAGCTTTCTTGTAATATTCTTTAGCCTTCTGATATTCACCGAGTGATTGAAACACAGTTCCAAGGTTCCCATACCCTGTCCATTCTCCTTTCGTGTCGCCAAATTCTGTTGCTATGGCAAGAGCTTTCTGGTAATATTCTTTAGCCTTCTGATATTCACCGAGTGATTGAAACACAGTTCCAAGGTTCCCATACCCTGTCCCTTCTCCTTTCCTGTCGCCAATTTCTGTTGCGATAGCAAGAGCTTTCTCGTGATATTCTTTAGCCTTCTGATATTCACCGAGTGATTGAAACAGAGTTCCAAGGTTCCCATACCTTGTCCCTTCTCCTTCCCTGTCGCCAAATTCTGTTGCGATAGCAAGAGCTTTCTTGTAATATTCTTTAGCCTTCTGATATTCACCGAGTGATTGAAACACAGTTCCAAGGTTCCCATACCCTGTCCATTCTCCTTTCGTGTCGCCAAATTCTGTTGCTATGGCAAGAGCTTTCTGGTAATATTCTTTAGCCTTCTGATATTCACCGAGTGATTGAAACACAGTTCCAAGGTTCCCATACCCTGTCCCTTCTCCTTTCCTGTCGCCAATTTCTGTTGCGATAGCAAGAGCTTTCTCGTGATATTCTTTAGCCTTCTGATATTCACCGAGTGATCGAAACACAGTTCCAAGGTTCCCATACCCTGTCCCTTCTCCTTCCCTGTCGCCAAATTCTGTTGCGATGGCAAGAGCTTTCTGGTAATATTCTTTAGCCTTCTGATATTCACCGAGTGATTGAAACACAGTTCCAAGGTTCCCATACCCTGTCCCTTCTCCTTTCCTGTGGCCAATTTCTGTTGCGATAGCAAGAGCTTTCTCGTGATATTCTTTAGCCTTCTGATATTCACCGAGTGATCGAAACACAGTTCCAAGGTTCCCATACCCTGTCCCTTCTCCTTTCCTGTCGCCAATTTCTGTTGCGATAGCAAGAGCTTTCTCGTGATATTCTTTAGCCTTCTGATATTCACCGAGTGATTGAAACACAGTTCCAAGGTTCCCAGACAATGCTGCTTCTTCTTCCCTGTCGCCAATTTCTGTTGCGATAGCAAGAGCTTTTTCGTGATATTCTTTAGCCTTCTGATTTTCACCGATTGATTGAAACACAAGTCCTAGCCTTCCACAAGTCAATGATTCTCCCATTCTGTAGCCAATTGATTTTGCGATGGCAAGTGCGCCTTCAAAAAGTTCCTTGGCTTCTGCAAGCCTACTTCGTCTTTGATATTTGTCTCCCAGTTCAATCATTGATTTTCCAGCATTGTGGAACATGGCGATAAGTTTGTTGGTGCATTGTACTGCGTTTGTGTAACCGGAGATTGCGTAGTACGCATTGAATATTACCTTAGAGACATCCAGGCCGTTCATATCAAAGCCTAGATAGTTGAGTAAGACTAAACATTCATAACACAAATGAGCGGCTTGTGTACCACGATCAGTGTTTAGAAGATATGTGGCAACGTCTAAACCTATCCTGATCTTCTGTAGGATTTCACTCGTGTTAGTCATCACGTACTCCTTTTTATTTTACCAAATACTTCCTTGAAATAGAAAAAAAATCAGCAGGTTAAAATACAGAAAACTTAAATAACTAAATTAGATGATGACTCTTGGTAGCTATCTCTCTGCAAAAGTTTAGACAGTGCTCACTTTCCACGAATGACTGTTAGTGCGAGTGCAACATTACTTTTCTCTCTTCGTTTTTCCATAGCTAATGATCATGAATTGTGCATAAACAACACTGATTCTGGACAAATTGTGACGAAACATTTACGAAAACATGTAACTTTTAGTCCCAACCTATGGGGGAGGGGTGCTTAGGTTAATTTTGTTTGGGTATGTGCTGTGCTTCCTCAGAACCCTTCTTAACCCCCCCTCAGAGAGACAATTAATTGTCTGATCCTTCACCGTTCCCCCCCTAAAAATGATATGATCTCCAAAATCCTCCACCTTCCTTTTGATGGCAAAACGATAAATAAACAATTTAAAACTGGCTCATATAAACACTGCGTGCCCCCCTCCCTCCCATGCCTTTTGCTGATGTTTCATCTGCGCGCAATTGAGATGAACTGTATTAAAAGTCTCTCGGATTTAAAACTTCGCTTTTGGATTCATTGAGTTGGTATTTGATATCCGTCACAACTCGACCACCACATGGGCTGAGTTTGGGCAGACAGTGAAACCTGTTAAATTTTTCTTATATTTTCTGACAGAATAAAAACGTGATTTCTTTCAAGAAAAGTGAAAAGAACGGTCGGAAGCGATAGAACTATAAGAGAAAGACGGCTCACCTTTATAAACAAACACGTGCCTCGTTCAGTTTCCTGGTCGTTTGAGTAAAACCTGAGGTTGGAAACTGAAAGAAAAACTTATCCTGTCAATACTGAATGCAAATAAATGCGTGTTCTTGTCCAAGGGTGAGGTGAAGAAGGCTGGGTATTCGGCGAGTTCTTTTTCTTTGCGTTTGTAATGATCGAGACTAAGTGGTGGTCCATAAAGAACGGCAAAGATGCTAATATCCAGCCCTTCTTGGCCTAACAGGCTTAGCCGATAAATGATTTGTTATACAACAAAAAAATTCCACTTTACAGTTTCAAATAAAGAATAATTTCTTTATCATAGAGAGCCAACTGTGTTTGTAGCACATTAAACCTACGAGAGTCGTTTTTTTTTTTCATCGTTCTGACCTCTACCTCTTTTGCAACTCATCGCCGACATTGTCAAAAAACTAATAAACTTTGTAAGGCTGTTCCACACAATTTTTTTTTCTTACTCAGGAACAAAGAGGGCGATCCCGAGCGGGAAAAATGGTTCCAGCTTGCGAATCAGAACTAATATTTCGCTTCATCTTGCTCACGTGTCAGCTATATATCAAATAGTTTTATTACAAAGTAAGGATTTGCATTGATTGATAGGTATTGATTGATTGGTAAATAAATATCGGTAAATAAATATCACTGCCTCACTCTTTTCATACAAAATACACAGAAAAGTATTAGAGCGCGTGCTGTTTACATCATAATATTTTGCTCTTAAAAATTGATTTGCCTAGCGTCATATTTAACCCTCCAACTGTTAGAGTTAATTTACAAATAGCATCTCCTCTTTAATATCGAGACATTATCATGCAAGCAGGTGATGAGAATACACAAACTGATCAGCGGTAAGAAAGACATCTTGACCCAACATCAAATTCTCTACACTTTTTTTGAGCAAATGTATGCGACTAAGAAGGGAGAAATGCTTATGAGGTCTTGGAGGTGAAGGTTTAAGGATGGCAAAAACCAGCTTATTTTGCTTACAAATCTTTGTTCGCGTCAAACTTTACGACGGAAAATTTTCCCCACTTTTTCTGAGACTGTTAGGATCTCTTGCGTTCCAATCACTGATTAAAACAAGTGGCACGTGCCGAGTTTGATGCGTTATTCGCGTGACTTCAGAATTCAAAAGCAAGAAATTGAAATAAAAACCTGTAAAAGAACGATGAATGCAAATAGCAAGAGTTTTTTCTACGCCCAACGGCAAATTCTTTTGTCGTTTTACGGCGAACGGTTTACCACATTGAGAACCTCATTTCAAAGATTGCTTTCACGTTTGAATTCTCTGTCACCAAATATAAGCAAGTTTCTGTCAGAATTTTAAAAAAAAGTGTCTGTGAATTATTTTATTCAAACTGCTTACCAAATGGAAAACGTAGAAGTTTCCGAGTTTAGTATCCTAATCGTCTGATAAATGAAACCAAGATCAAGAAACCAAGCGGTAAATGCGGTCGGAACAGCCAAGCGAACGGTTACGGAGGTAAAAGACAAGTGGAAAAATCTCCATAGCATCGCCAAGAAAGAATTTGCAGAATTCAAGGGGGAGATCAAGGTAACTGGGGGTGTTCGGCCTCCAAAGTCGCCGAGTGCTGCCAGCAGAGAGATAATTGAGGTGCTTGAGGACACGCCGGCGTTCAGCGGTTTGATTGGCTTTGAGACAGGTTTGTAAACAATTGTTTCTAGGTTACCAAAAATTTTAAAACGTCTCATATTTTTTCCTTTTTTTTTCCTTGTTTTCTTCTTTTTTATGCTGTTATTAAAATATTAGTGTAATAATCTTGGTTAATTTCCATGTGTTTTTGCGAACCAAACTTTACCCATACCATTTCAATCAAATGATTTCATTTATTTTTGTGTTAAAAGAGGTTGTCAATTGGGAACACAATGTATGTGAACTGAAATGTTCAATATTGGCTCAGATCTTCTCTTTTTTATACCCTTAATTCCTAATCAAAAAACATTTTTATCACTACTCCCATATCCTGAATATATGAAACTACAATCTAGTAACTCCCATCAATGCAACCCCATAGCAGCTGGTTTGCTAGAAATCTCAATCTAAAAAACTCTCAGGGGAGTTCCCCTCCCTGTCAAAGGTTATTTTGCAACTTTTATGGAACACTTACTGTGACGATATTTTAGTATCTTACTAACCTTTGTGGTTGCAAATTGCTTGCACATTTATGGAATGAAGCCCTTTACAATTGACAAAATCGTTTTCGTTTTGATGCGGTGCCTGAATCTTGATGTGTGTACCTTCAACACAACCAATCACCCCAGGAAACCCCCCCCCCCCCTTGGTAAAAAAACCGCGTTTGTTTTGAAATATCTCTGCTTCGGTCGATGGCCACTTGATGAGGTTTCCTTGTTTCTGTGCGAGGGCAAGGGAAACTTGGTTGATAATTCGGGACACGGTTGATTTTGACAAGCACGGAGTATCTCCAATAACTTGAAGAAAGTTTCCGGAGGCGAAAAAGCGCAACGCTACAAGGACTTGCACAGTTGTCGACAAGGCATGGTTTCGAGATCGTCGCGAAGGAACTCAAACAAAAATTCTATGGACTCTCGACCAAAACGATATCGACTTCTCAATTCTTCATCAGTGAAATAGTCCAGGGAAAAGTCGTTTGGAAGCCTAAATGTTCTTTCTCTCCTTCTTGGGGCCGGCATTAAGCCTAATCCGCCAAGCAATAAGTCCGCCATTTTGTTTTGTTTGGGGAAAGTTTACCCTCGATTAGTGAGTTAATCCACCTCGCTAGGTGTGTTAAAATTAACCTTTATTTTAACCCAGGGATAGCGCTAATCGCACTTTCAAGAACAGAAACTAATCGTGGGTTAAATTTTAATCTTGGGTTAGGGTGATTTAATCGAGGGTTAGCGTTAATCGGCTTTCGAACAACCGGGGCCTGATCTGTAAAATGATAACAATGGCTATTGCAAAGATCAAATCCCCAAAAAGTACCATAACATCTTCTGCGTTCTGTTTCCTCATTTCTGTTTCTTAAAGGAGAACCTCCGACAGAAAAGAGAATTTATATCATCAACGATGAAATGCACGCATTTCTTTTTACAAGATATCATATTAATACAAAGCCATGCTATCTCAACCTGGTAGAAAAGCTGTGAGAGGACAATAAAAATAACCTTTATCCTTTACACCAATTTCGAAGATTTCATAACTAATAAGAAAGTTATCTAGGGGGAAAACTCGCAGAGAAAACGAACGCATTTTGTAATAATGGTTTTGGTATTTTGTAATAATTTACGTATTTGTAATACACATTGTAGCAGCATTTTGTAATAAAGGAGAGTAACGCATTTTGAAAAGAAGGCTGTAGCATTTTGCAATAATCGTCGGCCTACGCACTTTGTAACAACACCCTATAGCAAATTGTACGATGTTGCTCCTGCAACATCAACGATGAAATGCACGCATTTTTTTTACAAGATATCATATTAATACAAAGCCATGCTTTCTCAACCTGGTGGAAAAGCTGTAAGAGGACAATAAAAATAACCTTTATCCTTTACGCTAATTTCGAAGATTTCATAGATAATAACAGAGTTATTTAGGGGGAAAACTAGCAGAGAAAACGTACGCATTTTGTAATCATGGTTTCGGTATTTTGTAATAATTTACGTATTTGTAATACACATTGTAGTAGCATTTTGTAATAAAGGCGAGTTACGCATTTTGAAAAGAAAGCTGTAGCATTTTGCAATAATCGTCGGCCTACGCACTTTGTAACAACGCCCTATAGCAAATTGTACGATGTTGCTCCTGCAAAAAAGATCGTTATTACACAGTTTGGGTATTTTGGTTGTTCTCTTCTAAATAATGATTTGTCAAGTACTTTTATGATCCTTCTCTTGTTGGCAGTTATTCGTCAGTCAACCCTCCCCCTTTATACTCTGTTGGCGACGGCTGATCCCTCACCGTTTCTCCCACTAAAAATCATGTGACTATCCAAAATCCTCCACCCTCCTGCCCCCCTCCCCTTGCGAAAAATAATGACAGGTCGTTTAGATGGCAAAACGATAAATAAACAATTTCAAATTGGTTCATATTAACACTGATTGACCTCCCCTGATTCCTTTTACTGATGTTTCATCTGCAAGCGATTGAGATAAAATGTATCAAAAGTATCTCGGATCTAGAACTTCGCTTTTCGATTCAGTGAGTTGACCGTTAGATTTCTTTCACACGATTTTTTCAACCACCACATGGGCTTATTTTGGGCAGACAGTGAAACCTACAGATAGAATGATTTGTTAAACATCCGTTAATGAAGGATGGAAAATTCATATTTTCTTATATGCTACGCAATCGAGTCATTATTTTTCCGAATTACTTTAGTTACGCCGAGAGCTGTCATTTCCTCCATACATTTTCTGACACAACGAAAAGGTTAATTCATTCGGGAAAAGTGAAAATAATGAGCGGAAGCCATTGAACTATAAAAGAAAGACAGCTCACCTTTTAAAACAAACACGTGCGCGTTTTGTATCCTGGTCGTTTGATTAGTGAAACCAGAAGTTGAAAACTGAAAAAAAAACTTATCCCGTCAGTCTCGAATGCAAACAGGCGTTCTTGTCCAAGCGCGAGATGAAGAAGGTTGGATATTCGGCGAGTTCTTTTTCTAAGCGTTTGTAATGATCGAGACTAAGAGGTGGTCCATAAAGAACGCCAAAGAGGTTAACATCCAGCCTTTCTTGGCCAAATAAATAATTTGTTATACAACAAAAATATTTCACTTTCAAATAAAGAATGATTTCTTTATTATGGAAAGCCAACCGTGCACTAGCACATTAAACCTACGAGAGTCGTTTATTTTTTCTTTGTTCTAATTGTCTTCTACCGCTTTTGCGACTCCATCGCCGACATTGTCAAAAAATGATAAACTTTGTAAGGTTGCTCCTCACAATTTTTTTTCTTGCTCACTCAGAAACAAAGAGGGTGACCCGAGCGGGAAAAATGGTTCCATCTTGCCCATTCAGCTAGCCGATCAGAACTAACATTTCGCTTCATATTGCCTACGTGTTAGCTATATATCAAATAGTTTTAATACAAAGTAAGGATTTTATTGATCGATAAATAAAGAATTGTTTAAATATCACTGCTTCACTCTTTTCATAAAAAAAATGCACAGAAAAGTATTGGAGCGTATGTTGTTTACATCATGATATTTTGCTCTTAAAATTTGATTTGCCTTGTGTCTTGTTTAACCCCCAAATGTCAGAGTTGATTTACAAATAGCTTCTCCTTTTCAATGTATCAAAACATTATCATGCAAACAGGTGATGAGAATACACAAACTGATCAGTGGTAAGGATGCCATCTTGACTCAATATCAAATTCTCTTCACTTTTTTTAAAGGAAATGTAGATGACCAAGAAAGGGGAATTACTAATCTGATCTTGGAGGTGAAGGTTTAAGGTTGGCAAAAACCAGTTTATTTTGTTTACAAATCTATGTTCGCGTCAAACTTTAGAAAGGAAAATTTTCCTCAATTTCTGAGATTGTTTGGATCTCTTGCATTCCTATCACTGATTAAATCAAGTTTCCATATAAATTATTTCAGATTGTTTAGAAAAGGAAAATAATTTTTTTTCTATTTCAATGTTTATTAGCTGCTTACCTTACAAACGAACCGTTGAACTCGGCACGTGGTACGTGCCGAGTTTGATGCGTTGTTCGTGTGACTCCAGAAACCAAAAGCAAGAAATTGAAATAAAACGTTAACCTGTAAAAGAAAGATGAATGCAAATAGCAAGATTCACGCGGATAAAGAGCAAAATGATAACTTGATCGATAAAAAAATTACAGAGAATCTCAGCTTAATTCTTTAGACCACTGAAACAACAAATCGTCAGCAGGTTTAAGAGGGTCTCACTGAAGTGATGGTTTTTATGGCCAGCGGTTGGAATTTCAGGCATATTGCGGCTAACGGTTAATTTCTTTCTGTTGTGATAAACGAAACATTTTTATGGCTAATTAACGGCTAATTCTTTCGTCGTTTTACCGCTAACGGTTAAACCCACTGAGAACTTCGTTTCAAAGATTGCTTTCACGTTTGAATCCTTTATCACCAAATATAAGTAAGTTTCTGTGAGAATTCAGAAAAAAAAGAGCTGCATTGAATTATTTTTTTTTAATAATTTGGATATATCAACAAAGTTGAAATGGTAAATTGGCCACCGTAATGATTACAAAAGCTGACGTTTCGAGTGTTAGCCCTTCGTCGGAGCGAATGACGAAGGGCTAACGCTCGAAACGTCAGCTTTTGTAATCATTACGGTGGCCAATTTACCATTTCAACTTTGTTAATATATCCAAATTATTTCGTTACTCCCACCGACGCAGCCCCAAACAGTTTCTTTCGAAACTATCAGCCTTTATTTTTTTTTAAGCTGCTTACCAAATGGAATACGTAGAAGTTTCCGAGTTTAGTAACCTGACCGTTTGATGACTGAAACCAAAATCAAGAAACCGTGCCTGCAAAACAAAGATTTATGAAAATAGCCAGTGTTATAACAATGTTTGAACTTGATCTTAAAACACATATTAACCATTAAACTCCCATGAGTGATCAGGACAGAATTTCTTCTAACAATATCAACACAAAATCAAGCAGACAAGTTAGGCGAATAAAGAAAAGTATAAAATAGGGGAGTATCAGTTGACCTAGTACCAAATTCTCCTAACTGACTTCATAACAGTTATATGGCAGACAGTAAGGAGAATTAATTGACTGAAATATTGGGACTGAAAGGGTTAATAATTACCAATGTACTAGTATGACTTCGAATCTTTGTCGACTTTTGAGATTGTTTGAAATTCGGAATCCTCTGTCATTTTTTTCACGGAGTTTCATTTTGAAATATTTGATTTTCAGTTTTCAGAGACGAAAGAAGAACATTATTCAAGTTTATTTATCCTCTTACCTTAAAAAAATATGTAAAGCGTGTCCTTTTTGGTGTTGGTTCTGAACTTACGACAAACGAAACTTACACAAAGAACTTGATCTGGGAAGACAGATTAATAGTTATCAATATACTAGGATGAAAAAATGGAACCCTTTCTCGACTATGAGATTGTTTGAAATTCGGAATCCTCTGTCATAATTTTTTTTCACAAACTTTCGATCTGAAATATTTCAGATTTCTGAGATGAGAGGAAAAATATAAAAATAAAAATTATGTAAATCGTGACATTTCCGGTGTTTATTCTGAACTTATGACAAACGAAACTAAAATCAGGAAACTGAAAAAAATTCCTGCAAAACAAAGACTGAAGAAAAATAACCCTAGTAAAGACAAATAACGACCCTGATCAGTAAAATAATAACAATAGTAATAACAATAATCAAATCCCTAAAATATATCATAACACCTTCCGCGTTCTGTTTCCTCATTTCTGTTTCTTAGAGGAGAAACCGTTCCGACAGAAGATGAAGTTATATCACAAACGATGAAACGCGTGTAGTTTCTTTAACAAGATATCATATAGTACAAGGCTATGCTATCTCCTTTGTTTAACCCCGTGAAAAAACTTTGAGAGGATTATATAAATAATCTTCATCCCATACACCAATTTCGAGGATTCAATAGCAACTAAGAAAGAAACTAGCAGAGGAAACGTGCGCATTTTCTAATAACGATTTCGGCATTTTGTAATAACTTACGTATTTTTTAATACACATTGCAGTATCGTATTGTAGTAAAGGCGAGTAACGCATTTTGTAATAACGGCTGTAGCATTTTGTAAGAATCTTCGGTCAACGCATTTTGTAACAACATCCTATAGCAAATTGGAAGACTTTGCTCCGGCGAAAAAATTACTATTACACAGATTGGGTATTTTCGGTTTCTCTCATCTGAATGAATGACTTGTAAAGCATAACACTTTGAAAGAATAACGCAAAATACGTTTGCAATGGTAACAAAAATGTATACAGCCGTAACATGATGGCACCCAGAAAAGTGCATTGACTGTGTGTACACATTTGGCGAGATCGCATTTTGCACGCCGTATCTTCTTTAATTAAAACAACAATGTAAATGAACTTCCGTGCAAATATTTGTTTTCCTTTGGAATCTGATGGAGACAATATCATTAAGAATATAACCCTTCCGTGTGTTCTTCGCAAACAGTTGTAATGAAGAATATTAGATCTCACCTCAAACAGGCTCAAAATCAGATCTGTCTTATTAATGAAGGATGATTCTCGCTGAATTTTACTTGAATGCGTGCTGTAGATCAATCATATTAGCCGACGCACTCGACCATATCATATAGGCTGGCTGTCATGCTTTTGTTTTTCGCGATCTCTGATTGGTTCAGCCCATGAATCAACATCGTTCCCAGGGTCTCCCATCTTCCCGCCCCCTGGAGCGAGCGAGTGAGGGCGCAGGAAGATTAGAGACCCTGGGAACGAGGTTGCCCATGAATCAGCTTGGGTCAACATGATCTCGAGACCGAAATATAATGATTATCGTTACTTCTTAATTGGCACCAAATTAATGATTATAGTAATTTCACGAACGCGCTGGAAGAAATCTATGTTCCAGGAATGGCCGAACCGGTGGTATGAGTAATTTATGCGAGAATGGCTGACACGTCCGGTAAGCTAATTTAGCTTTTGTCTTCGTTTCTTTTCAGGTAAAAAAATCAATATAAAGGTCACGGCTGGGTGAATAACTAGTTGTGACATCGGACTAGTGCTATAAAGCTTTGTTGAGCCAAAGAGGTCGCCTTTTATTAAGATATCTTGGATGCATTTCGAAACTGTTTGGTGAGGGTCGTATCCTACTTGCGCAGTTCACGCGCTTCAGCTGGCACTGTTGAGATAATTTTGAGGGGTAGAATATTAAAGAGCTTAGGAGGAGATATGGACTATGATCACATGGAATGTCTTTGTAATTATAAATTGTCTACCTCTCGTTATTAGCTGAAAAGAAAAGGACTTTAAATCAAAAAGGCCAGTAAGAGGTTGTATTTTTTAGTACAACTGAAGAGAACTAGAGTTCCCTTACAAGACCTAGTACTTTTCTACACATCATGTATGGTAATTTAAATCCTCCATTGACTTTTAACTGTTCAGAGGGCTTGTGAAGCAATTCATAGGGTTTGGTTTGTGCCTTGACTAAATTTTTTTGTTCTCTCAAAAAGAGGCATTTGATGTAACTTTGCTAAGTATTAGCTTTTGAAAGTATCGGAGGATACTTAATTGTAATCGGCAGAATTGAAAAATTCAATTGATTGTCAACATTCCAATTGTATTCTTTGCAGAAGTGAGTTATAGGTCAAATGTAATGTAAAACAATTGGAACAATTTTTTAGCTAAGTAACAATTTCTTGTCAATTTTAAGCTGAGTAACAATTTTTTAGCTAAAACCGTGGCCACCATTATAACCTTGGAAAAGGATTTGCAAATGTTTTAGAAAAATCAGGAGATAGACGATTTTTCCTCACGAGAGCCCCATTGAAGACACTACCTATATAATCGCCGTGTCTAGATTTCATTTTCATTTAATAATTATTTTCTCAAAAAGTTGAAGCAGAAGTATACAACCAATAAGCGTATGAATGCTCCTCTATCGTTTTAAAAACAGGCCGGGCTCGAGCAATATCACTACTTTTCTTCGCTAAAGCTTCTCACCGTTCGCGTAGATGCTGTAAAAGTTTACGTAGGAACAGGAATACATTATGAGGCGCATTAATAAAAGTGAGGGGGGAATGACTTGTTTTACGTTAGGAAGGCAAACTCGCAAAGGTGGCAATCAGGCGAATTCACCATAGACCGCAATTTGACACAATAACGAGAGACTGGGCTAGAATCAATCTCGTACCCAGGTCCTACCGGGTAACTGTAACTGAAATGTACACCCTTAGGGTATATTTATACGGTCTCGTATAAATAAAGAAAAAGACGTATGAGCAGATATAGGCAAATACAGCCCTCCTCCCAAGTTACTCTAGCCGAACTAACTTTTCACTCATCCTTCGAAAAAATCATCCAACCGTTTACATGAAAATGGCGAACTCATCTCCGAGAGCGACACAACTCGGTCAACTCGGGAGAGCGAGTTGTTTCGCCCCGGTAGTTAGGGCAACCCTATCAGGCAGGAAAATAACTTGTCATAGATGAGGTAAAGCAGGACCTTTACGCCAAAGAGAACACCAACGATGAGCACGTGAACAACTTTTCCCGCCATTTTTGAATAGTCCGTTTACCCTCTTCCGTTTTCAATGTGAAGAGGGGAGGTTTCGTTGATTAGAAACCTGAGTAAAAATGTCGAAATGCCCAACTTTCAAACAAGCAGTTGAAACGAAAGTTGTCAGTATAATTTTTGACAAGAAACGCGACCAGACCACGGAATTAATTCAACAGCTCCTGGAAATGCAGAAAAAGTGCACCCGTTTTTGCCCCAATCCCCACACCGCGAGAGATTAATGTCTGGAGAGCGTTTCCTCTGGCAGATCACAGGAAGCCTCATCCATGCATAACATCAAAGACGACAAGTCACATGAAGTACCTTGTGAGGAACTTCTGCTCCGAGAAGCTGCTTTAAGAGATTGACGGTTCTGGGTCACACCATTTCATGTATAAGGTAACAACTGAGAACTTTTGGGGGTAACTTGCATGATGGATACCCTCTCGTGGTCTAGTCCAGTTTCTCAAAATACTGTAAATTCAAATGGACAATCGTGACGAGTCGCTTGTTCTCGGCAGATTCAAAATTGACACTATTAGTTACTGTAAGATTAGATCATTCAGCCGTAGATAAAGCTTTTTCGTTCACATTGTAACAGCCTACCTGAAGCTTCCAACCGAATGGGGATGGGTTCGGCGGAATTTTTGTCAGGTAGTGAATATTGTCGTTGGTCCTTTCTCTGGACAAACAACATTTAAATTTACCCTTTTATTTGTTTTAGCTTAGTGTACGTAAATTGGATGTGTGTATCTCGTCGTCAGAAAATTGAATCAACGCAAGGTTTACATCAGAAGTACTCAAACAATTTCTGGTAGAAAGACACTAAAAAGACTTAAGCTTTGTCGTTCTCTTCTTAGGAACAGGAGGAAAGAAAGAATGTTAAAAGGAACGTGGTGCGATGCTTCAACGTGCTTAAAATGAACGTGTGTGACACGGTCCCCCGCTGCATCCTGCATTTCTTTGTATCACAGTTGGTGGATGACCGTGACCGTGCTTTGGAGCGAGAGAACTTGGTCGAGTTCTTGGATGAAAGGAAGGACATCCGGGACAAGCGCATCTTGTGTAGGAACCAGTCCCGGTCTTTGGAGAAAGCGCTGCCCAACACACAAAACGTCCTGGATAAACTACTGCGCATGAAACAGGGATCACCCCGATAGGACCACTAAATGTGGTTACGTGGAATGTTTTGATAACTTAGCCTTTTCAACAAGTATCTAGTTTGGAGTTTCTTTTAGTTTTTGGATAGAATTCGAAACATTTATATTGTCATAACCGATTAAAATCGGTAGAATCTAAAAGTTCAGTTAGTTAGCAACATTTCAAGTGTATTCATTGTAGGAGTTAATCTCAATTATGCGTAATTTAGTAGCTTTTTTAATTTTTTTGTTTCAAATTTTAAATCTATTTAGTATAGAGGGGATCTTTAAAGAGTTCAACACAGCTTCCTGAGATCTCTACCGTTATAATATTTGGAAGATAAGCAGATCTAAATGAATTACACTTACCGATAGGCAATTAAATTGTCAGTTAATAGAAATAGAAACAATAAAGGCAAGTTTTGAAATCTGGTATCAGCCAAGTTCTCTGTGTGGACTCCTCTCTTCAATAACTGAGAGAGTAGATCGTTAAGGGACGTTTGAATCGAATGGAATGATGCCAATTGATGTTAAGGTTCTAGCCTTGTATCAACTTTACCAAGTTTTCCACGAAAATTTGAAACGTGTAGAGCTTTTACCAGCGTTTATTTGTGTTTCAAGATGAGTTTCTATAAAACCATGTGAAGGTTACATGTCATGTCCAAGACCCCAACTTCTGAGGGTAAATAATAAGAGTGATAACAGTGGCGATTTTTTTTTTCTCATAATTCAAGTTACTATCATCATTGTAACTTTGAAGAAAGATCGTTAAATGTTTACAAAATTAAGGGGAAACACAACTTTCCCCAAGAGCCCCGTCAAAGACACTACCTACATAATTACTGTCTTTAGACTTGATTTTCTATTCATAATTGCTGTCTCAAAAAGTTTGAGCAGAAGTTTACAATCTTGAATCGTCTAAATGCCCTACTATTGTTTCAAAAAACATTCTGGGTTCAGGCATTATTAGTACATTTCTTTCATTTTTACCCCATCATCCCCCCCGTGGTGTGTTTTGTTTCATTTGTTGTTGCCGGGCAACTCACCCACCTTAGATTGGCAGTAGTACTTGCGTCCACGTATTGGAGCCAGGGGCCCGTTTCACGAAAGTCTCCTTAATTTAACGGGCCCGTAAAGCTGTTCTGTTTTCATTCAAGATGAGGATTTCAAAAGTTTTGAAAATGATGCAATTAAACTATCAGCTAAAGAAGCAAAAAGGATTGGTTTGGGCGCCAGAACCCGCTTTCCTATCCTTTAAATTTTGATTTTAAAACATGGCTTCGGGCCCGTTAAGTTACCGGGACTTTCGAGAAACGGCCCTGGGTCCGAGGTAGTTACAGGCTTGAGATAGTCCCATATTTCCGAGACCTTTGTCACTCTATTGCCTGAGCCTCTGATCATATGCACCGTCATCTTGGAACAAGAGAATAAAGGAATAGTTATAAAAAGAGGAGATATTCTTTCTGAGGTTTAAAATGGAAAGGATGTACCCAAGATTGACTACTCAACACCACTCTTTCTAATATGTCCTAAAAGACTTTAAATGGTAGCGATAAAAAAATCAAAGAGAGTCTCGAACGTGACTCTCTTTTATTATAACAGTAGCATACAACTGTTTTTGAACACCGCTGAGCTGTACAAAAGAAATAATGTTGATATTTTTGTTTGACATGGAAAGTTGGCATCAAATTCAATCACAATGGTGCTGTCTTTCAATAAGACCACCTGCATCGAACCTGGGGTAAGTCTGTGCTCGGTCGAAATTGGTAAATTGAATTTAACATAACAATTGACAGAACAATTGTAAAGACTTCCTTAAACAACAACCAGAATTTCTGTTCTCAACATTTGTATATGATTTAGTTATCTTCTCTCAGTTACTAATTTCAGAAGAGTGATGTAAAGTAAACTTTGTGAACCGCGATGCATCATGGCGCTGTTCTTGTGCCGTGCGCCCGCGCTCCATATTGGGATTCCCTACATGCCGCGCTTACTTGCTATTGTCTACTTAAGACTGGTTTCCGAGAGAGATGCAAGTTTCTTCCAATTTACACAAAGGGATATTTTTCATATGAATTTACTTTCAGCAGCAAAATTTAAATTAATAACTAGGACAAAGCTTCGAAGAAGCCTCAGCTTTGTAGAAGGTAATTCGAAGGTAAGTTTCCTTGTCTTTTGTAAGATGATTCTCCATAGATGAACATCCACTGATACCTATACAGAACTACTAAAAAGTTCAGAGATGGATACCACAATACTTTTGCGCTAAACTACGCAGAGCCTAGACCGCAATCCGAATTTCACGCAACACTCAATGCAATTTTCGACGCTAAATGTTTTTTACTGTAGCCAAGGCACGTGGGGCACTATGTACTGTGGCAATTTTGCAAGTTGAGCGTGACATTTTAACGATTGTAACAAAAAGGATGAAAATTATGCCGGAAAGGAAGAAAAACCCGTAGTCGGGAAAGACACCACAGGTATCGTAAATGAAAGAGAGGAAAGCTTGAGTCAGCTGACTTAGCTTGGTTTACGACGAGAGGACGGGCGACTTTGAACTAGGAATACTGTTTGCAAAATAGAGCTACTTGGTTTGCTTTTAATCGATTCAATGTCGCTTTGGATTGTAAATCCAAACTTTAGCTAGTGGATGCTTTTCGTTTGTTAGTACAAATCTACTGGATATTTCAAAGCATAAAAAATGGAATGTGTATTACTTGATTTTACGAGCGGTTGAAGAGAAAAAAAAGTTTGGTGAAAAGTCATGATCTTTTTTAATTTGGGGAGTAACATTACCGCCAGCACGTTCTTTCATTTTTGTCAACTCACTTTTGGTTTGAGAAGTCTTTCTTGTTAGACTTAAAGACACTAATCTAAATCTAAATCGTCAACACGTTATTTCATTTTCACCAACTCACTTTTGGCTTTAAAAACCTTTCTTGTTAGACTTAAAGACACTGATCTAAATCTGTTGAATTATTCATGTAAACGAAAGAGATAGACCGAAACTTTGTTGAGTTGTCTCGTGTTAATAGAATTTATTTTGAGTTTTTGAGTTTTTCCATTTATAATTTATTGTCAGTAGAAAGCGAACATGGTGGAGCACCCGTCTTCAAATATGGCCAAAATACCGAGTTTGGCGTGTTTTTTTTTTGTTAATGAATGAATGAATGAATACCTTTATTTAAGTGTCAGACTAAAATAGCAGTACATAACCACTAAATGGGGACACTACAAAATAAATTAAAAATGACTAAATCCATATATTAATTAAAGTTAAAATGCCAATTGAGCTAAAAATACTAAGATTGGTTAACATGCTAAAATGTTTACAATATGTACAAGATAAAATTTACATTAAAAACTTTTTTACATTAAGTACTGCATAAAATACAGTTGGTACAGTAATTATCGGTCAGTGAAGTATTTAGATCAATCTTACGGATATTTATCTTGAAAGATGATAATGTTGGCAGATCTCTAATGTTCTTAGGTACAATATTCCATAACTTAGGTCCAGTATATCTGATAGAGTGCTTACCATATGTTGCTGTATTAAATCTAGGAATAACAAATTCTTTGCTACGTAGGGCATATTTCGTATCAGACCTCCGAAATAGGTCAGCAATATACTTAGGACATATATTATTCTTGACCTTGTACATGAGAGTAGCCATGTCCTGTAACCTTCTGTTATGTAAAGTACATAGATTAGCCATACCCAATAGTGTGTTATAACTTGACGTTTTGTCGCAATAGATGGCTCTAAGTGCCCTTTCCTGTATGCGTTCGAGTTTTCTGCTGTCACTAGCACGACAGAAGTGCCAAACAAGATGAGAGTAAGTTAAATAAGGAAGAATGGCAGCTTTAAACAATTGCAACTTGGTGCTAGTAGGTATTAAGTTTCTGAGTCTCATTAAGACTCCTACACGTTGGCTGCTTTTCTTACAGATTGTAGTAATATGTTCAGCAAATCGGAGATCATTATCTATTGATACTCCAAGCAATTTCAGGCAGGCAGTTGATTTAACTTATACGTCTCCAATAACAATTCTCATACTATGATCACATTTATTACCAAGTGTTAAGGTTCGATACTTGTCGAAGTTTCCTTTAAGGAAGTTGGAACTGTACCAGTTGGAAGCTACTTCAGCACTTACTGTCAGATTAGCATGAACATCAGCTAGATTACTGCTCATATCATAAAACTGGTGGTCATCTGCATACATATTAAGGTTTGTATTAATGTCATAAGTTAGATCATTCTGAAAAATGTTCCATAATAACGGCCCAAATGCAGATCCCTGAGGGCATCCCCTTGACACCCTCTCCCAGGAGCTCACTACTGGTCCCAGTTTAACTCTGTTGAAGCGATCAGTAAAATATGAGTTCAGCAGTCTGATACTGTTGTCGTTAACACCATAAGCCTTTAGTTTAGCCAACATGAGAGGATGATATAGAGAATCAAATGCTTTACTCATGTCTGTGGAGAGAACTCCGACAATTTTGCGTTCATCCAAAGCCATTTTCTAGTTCTCGGTTAATGACAATAAAGCAGTTTCACAGCTGTTCCTCTTCCTATATGCTGTTAATTTATCACACAGTTTATTATTAAACCCATGACTTAGTTGCTTGCTGAGTAGCTGCTCAAAGATTTTGTTAACTGTGACTTGCACAGTTATTGGACGATAGTTTTCTTTCTCATGGGGATCTTCCTTCTTAAAGACTGGTGTCCACTCTCCTTTCTTCCACATTGTAGGCCACTCACAACAGGTAATACATGAATTATACAGTGTAGTCAAGGGTATTGATAACTCTCTTGCCCCAGCTTTTAGAGCCTTTGAGGGAATGCCATCCCATCCATTACTTTTTCTAGTATTGAGACTTTGTAGTGCTGTTTCCACCTCAACCCTATTTAATATCTGGAATTGAAAGCTGTCTTGAGCAGCCGAGTTCTCCATAATACTCTGAACACTCGCGTGTGTAGCAAACGTATTGTCAGTAATTTCATTAGTGTTTCCTATCCCCTTAGCAATATTCGCAAAGTAATTACACAGATGATTTGCGATCTTGAATTGATCATGACATATGTTTTCATCGATATTTAGACTCAGGTCAGTGGTGTTGTTCTTTTTCTTTGCACCCAAGAAAGGCATGAAGGTTTTGTAGAACTGACTAGGCTTGGATGTTAGCAAAGTTGATTGATCTTTCCAGTATTCTCTTATCGCCTTTCTTCTAAGGCTGGTCGCCTCGTTCCTCAATTTACGTTTGTTTTCCCAGTTCTCCTTTGTTTGCTCCTTCTGATATTTTTTTGCTGCTCTTCTTTTGGCTCTAATGGCATTTTTCCATTCTCTTGACATATAAGGGACATCCTGAGGCCTGACTCTCATTTTCTTTTCAGGGAGATGTTTATTGACAATACTAGAAAATAGTGATTCCCAGAAACCTACTTGTTCATCAATTGTGTCAAAAATTTCACCAACATGCCATGGAGCTTGGCTTAGGTCTTCCTTATACTGCTTCTCGTCAAATTTTTTCATAGACCTAAATTTGATAACTCTTCCTTTCTGGGGTTTGGCTTTCTCCTTCATAAACCCGTATATAAGTGCATGATCACTTATCTCAGGATTATACACCCCACAGTTACCAGTTGTTAATTTTATTCCATCCATGATAGCTAAATACATGATAAATAAATTCATCGTGCTGTCATCGTGCCATGCGCCCGCGCTTCGGAAGGGGGATCATTGCGTTCCTCGCTCTCTTGCTATTGCCTATACTCAAGAGTGAATTCCGAGAAAGATGACAGAAGTTTCCTGGTATTTACACAAAAGGAAGATTTTCATTCAAAATTGACTTCCACTTGCAAAGTTTATATAATTAAATTGTCAGTTATTAGAAATGGAAACAATAAAGGCAAGTTGTGAAATCTGGAGTAAACCAAGTTCTCTGTTAGGAGACTCCCCTCTTCAATGACTGATAGAGTAGATCGTTAGTAGACGTTAGAATCGGATGGAATGATACCAATTAACGTTAGGGTTCTAGCCACCTTTCAACTTTACCAGGTTTTTCACGAAAATTTGAAACGCGTAGAGCTTCACCAGCGTTTTTTTTGTGTTTTAAGATGAGTTCCCACCACATACCCATGTCCATTGCCTGAGCCTCTGATCACGTTGTTATCCTGGAACAAGAGAATGAAAAAATAGAAATAGAAAGAGGAGGTATTCTTTCTGAGGTTTAAAAAGGAAAGGATCTACCCAAGATTGAATATTCACACCACATTTAAAGACTTTAAATGGTAGTGATAAAAAATTATAGGTTCCATGAGTACGATTATCGTTTATTATAACAGCTGCATGTTACTGTTTACGAATACTGCTAATTTCGATATTTTTGTTTGACAAAGGAAGTTGTCTCAAAATTCGATTACAGTGGTGTTCTCTTTCAATACACCCACCTGCATCGAACTTGTGGTAAGTCTAGTCTCGGTCGAAATTGGTAAACCGAATTTACGGTAACAATTGCCGACTGAACAATTCTAAAGTTTTCCCTAAAGAACAAACAGAATTTCTGCTCTCAACACTTGTGTACGGTTCAGTTATTTTCTGTCAGTGACTAAAATCGGAAGAGTGAAGTAAAATAAACTTTGTGAATCACGATGCATTATGGCGCTATTCTTGTGCCGTGCGCTCACGCTCCATATTGGGAATCACTAGGTGCCTCCTTTCTTGCCATTGTGTACTTAGGAGTGGTTTCCGAGAAAGATGGAAGCTTCTTGGTATTTACACAAAGAGACATTTTTTATTTGAATTTACTCTCAGCTGCAAAATTTAAATTAATTATTAGGACAAAGCTTCGGAGAAGGTTCAGTTTTCTATTAACGACGAAGGTCATTCGAAGGTAAGTTTCCTTGTCCGGTTTATAAGATAACTGATTCTCCATACATGTGTTTAACTCTTGCAGAGAAGTTTTTCACGCCCAAACGTTTGAGCTATCAGTCGTAACGAAAAAACTCTGAATTAATACTAGAGTGGCAATGTTCTTGCCATGGATCGCACAGGAGACGAAAATAAGAGAAGAGAGAAAAGTAAAGTCAAGTTTCTGCCAACTCATCAAGACACCCTAGGAATAAATTCGAAACGTCTCAGAAATTTTGAAATATTTTCGAAGTAGATCTGGAGGGTGAGATTTGTCTGTTCCTCACTCGGGACAAATCAAATCTATTATTTACCTTCAGTGTTTGGCTTGAAGTAAGAGGGTATCCGTTGGGGTTGACCGTTAGCCGTAGAACGACAGAAAATTTAACAAAGAGACATAAAATTGACAAATTTTATCTGTTAGTCGGTAAAAAAATTAACCAAAAAAAGATGTTTCTTTTAATTACAACATCATCATCATCATCATCATCATCATTATTATCAGGGCTAAATTCACTACTGGCGGAGGAACCCCTCCCTGGATTGATCCCAGGAAGAAATTAAATCAACTGTTAGCCGTTTAATGGCCAAATTTTAACCGTCAACAGTAACTGTCATCTTTTAAATGGTAGTGATAAAAAATTATAGGTTCCATGAGTACGATTATCGTTTATTATAACAGCTGCATGTTACTGTTTACGAATACTGCTAATTTCGATATTTTTGTTTGACAAAGGAAGTTGTCTCAAAATTCGATTACAATGGTGTTCTCTTTCAATACACCCACCTGCATCGAACTTGTGGTAAGTCTAGGCTCGGTCGAAATTGGTAAACTGAATTTACGGTAACAATTGCCGACTGAACAATTCTAAAGATTTCCCTAAAGAACAAACAGAATTTCTGCTCTCAACACTTGTGTACGGTTCAGTTATTTTCTGTCAGTGACTAAAATCGGAAGAGTGAAGGAAAATAAACTTTGTGAATCACGATGCATCATGACGCTATTCTTGTGCCGTGCGCCCGCGCTCCATATTGGGAATCACTAGGTGCCTCCTTTCTTGCCATTGTGTACTTAGGAGTGGTTTCCGAGAAAGATGGAAGCTTCTTGGTATTTACACAAAGAGATATTTTTTGTTTGAATTTACTCTCAGCTGCAAAATTTAAATTAATTATTAGGACAAAGCTTCGGAGAAGGTTCAGTTTTCTATTAACGACGAAGGTCATTCGAAGGTAAGTTTCCTTGTCCGGTTTGTAAGATAACTGATTCTCCATACATGTGTTTAACGCTTGCAGAGAAGTTTTTCACGCCCAAACGTTTGAGCTATCAGTCGTAACGAAAAAACTCTGAATTAATACTAGAGTGGCAATGTTCTTGCCATGGATCGCACAGGAGGTGCGCAGAGTTTGTAAGATAACTGATTCTCCATACATGAATGTCCACTGATACTTATACAGAACTACTAAAAATTTCCGAGTTAGATAAACTATCACTAAGATACCAGACTTTTGTTTCGCTAAACTACGCCATGACAGGATGGAAAACGTGTGCACTAGTACTGTAAGTACCTTCCGTTGTCTCATACAAAGCCTTAGAAAACTTTTCTAAGTCTTTGTATAAGACAACGAGAGGTACTTACAGTGCACGGGTTTTCCGTCTTGTCATGAAGCTTAGACATCAATCCTTATTTCGCATCACACTTTTCACGCAACACTCAATACAATTTTCGACGTTAAATGTTTTTTCTGCTGTAGCCAAGGCACGCGAAGCTCTGTAAATTGTAGCAATTTTGAAAGTTGACGGTGAAATCTTAACGATTGTAATAAAATTGATCAAAATTGTCCCGGCCAAATTTTTAGAAAAAGGAAAGAAAAACGCGTAGTGCCGGAAGACACCACAGGTATCCGTTACACGAAGTAGGGGAAAGCTTGAGTCAGCTGACTTAGCTTGGTTTACGACCAGAGGATAAGTGATGTTGAACTAGAAATAGAGCTGCTTCGATTGCTTTTGTTCGCTTCAGTTTCGCTTTAGATGGCGAACCCAAACTTTAGTTAGTGAGTGCTTTTCGATTGTTATTACAAATTTACTGGATCTTTTAAAAGTAGAAAAAAAAAGCAATCTTGTGTATTGCTTGATTTAAGAGGGGTTCAAGAGAAAAAAAGGTTTGGTGAAAAGGTATAACTCTTTTTAAATTTGGGGCGTAACATTACCGCCAGCACGTTCTTTCACTGTTGTCAACTCCCTTTTGGCTTTAAAAACCTCCCTTGTTAGACTTAAAGACACTGATCGAAATCTAAATCTTAAACGCTTTATTTCATTTTTATCAACTCACTTTTGGTTTCAAAAGCCTTTCTTGTTAGACTTAATACACTGATCTAAATCTGCTGAATTATTCATGTCATGAAAGAGATACACTGAAACTGTATTGAGTTGTCTCGTGATAATAGAATTTATTTTGAAATTTTGAGATTTTCTGTTTATAATTCATTGTCAGTAGAAAGCGAACATGATGGAGCACCCGTCTTCAAATATGGCCAAAATACCGAGTTTGGCGTGTTTTTTTTTTTTGTTAATTTTATTCCATCTATGATAGCTAAATACATGATAAATTAATTCATTGCGCTATGATCATTGTGTTCCCCGCTTTATTATTATTGTCTATACTCGAGAGTGATTTCTGAGAAAGATGATGGAAGTTTCCTGGTATTTACACAAAATGAAGATTTTCATTCAAATTGACTTCCAGCTGCAAAGTTTATATTCATAATTTGTGCGAAGCTTCGGAAAAGTTTAAGTTTCCAAGCAGCGACGCTCGAAGATAAATTTCCCAGTCCTTTGTAAGATAACTGACTCTCCATTTAGGAACATCTGCTGATACTTATGCAGAACCACGAGAAAGTTTAGAGCTTAATAAAGTCTAAATGAGATACAGTTTTTTTTTCTCACTAACTTACGCTGAGCTTAGAATTAAATTCAGATCTCGCTATTGAACTTTTGTAAATACTCAAGGCAATTTTCGACGCCAAAAGTTTTCTCTATGTAGCCGAGGAGCCTGAAGCCACATATTTTGTGAAACCATATATTATTATTTTTATTTTTTGAAGCCATTTATTTTGCATTTTTGGTGCGACTTTTATACGATCGTGATAGTATTGATCAAAACTGAAAGACACCGCAAGCATCATAAACGAACGAGCGAAAAGTTTGGGCAACGACGAAACGACGAGTAAGGTGAACTAAACATTTCATATGTATTATGGAGCGGTCCTATTTCCTTTTGTTCGGTTTCTGTCGCTTTGGATGGCAAATCAAGTTTACTCCATCTTTCCAATGTATAAATTTAAACTTGAAATGTGAATTGTTTGAATTTACGAGCGGTTAAAGAGAAAAAGGTTCTAGTATAAGTTATAAATCTTTTAAAGTTTGGGGAGTAAAATTACCTCAGCACGTTACTTCATTTTATCAACTCATTTTCTGCTGCAAAAGCCTACGCCTTTCACCTAAGGGACCAATCATTATTCATTGCCTGATCCTCCCTTAAGGATCTGTAATATTTTAGTATTGGTAATTGGCACTCATTTTGCTATTGTCTGCATGCATTCCACCTTGCAATCAACATGATCTTCTCCAATCCTTTGGCATTCCGGATCCTCTTCCGGTTCGCTCCAATGTCCACTCGTCGGAACCGGAAGTCCATATAATGTCATCAAAAGTTGTCTGTCAGAATTCTTTTAGTTGCAGTGTGACCTGGGAAACCATTTCAGACGTTGTGGACAATTTACAAAGTAACGCAGGATTGCTTTTCTTCTCTGAAAAGAGATGAGTTGATTTTAATAATTATTAACGGTCTTTTGACAAAAATAGGTAAGAAATGAATGGAAATAAAGACTATTTGTCTAGTTTCTCGTTTTATTTAAATAGCAATCTGTCCTTTTTGCACGGCTTTTGCAACTGTCCCCAATCAATCTTAACTTGTGCAATCGAGATAGTTATAGTTCCGGAAAATTAATTTTATAAGAGAATAATTGTTCTGCTGATTATTTACATTAACAGTAAATTTTGTGCTTTTTTTTGAAAGAGTAGTTTATGTTGCACTTCCGGTCTCGAGGCTCTCATGTAAACTGAAGACTGTGTTTATGTGATTATCTTATCCCTGATCGGTATTATTTTTTAAAAGAAACTTACATTCATAACTTAGCCAAGAGTGAAAGGGAAATATTCCCGCTGAAATATATCTTGCGCTGCCCGATTGTGAGCTTCCGTCATAGATGATTAATAATTTAGGTAATGACTACATCGAACATGTGTACAACTCAAATAAAGACGTCGACATTAAGATGCCAATTAAGAAAATCAGCGTAAAGATTGCATATATTAGCTATCTCTGTGATTCACAGAGTTACAAGTTTTGATTTATCTCGTACCCTGCTGCATGATGTTTCAGTTTCCTCCGGTTGAGAGCGTCGATGCTGGAGCCACAATACGCAACCGGAAATGGTGCGTTGTTTTCTCGGAAAAACGGACGTCACTGAGTTTGGTTATAGTATATTGCCTGTCGGTAATACAAGTTGATATGCATTTTCGAAACGGCACTCCTTCCTAGAAGCCATCAGCCAATTAGATGTGTTTTACAGTTCCCCCCCACCACGCTGCCATCATTACACATGGGGATAAAACCCCATTGCAGACTGGGGATAAAAACCAGCGGTATTTTCCCGGAATCAGAGCTTTTCTTAGTAACTGAAAATCGAACTCGTATAAATAACATGGTCATTCTCGGTTAATGTTATAGCTATGACTCAGCGATCTAGAGTAAAAACTACAACAAAACAGTTGAAAAAAAGCTGTTTTACTTTCTACAGTAAATTCAGGTAAAAGTCATTTGAATTTAGCCCAGCACAAATTTATAGTAGCCTAATTCACCAAAAGCTCTCTTTAATTGAGACATGTTAGAGAGGTCTTCGCTCAGAAGGGTGTCGTAGAAGGAATAAGGCAAGATGTGAAATATTTTAGCTCACCCTCTCCACCGAACGTAACAGATATTTTGGAGAAATTGAAAATTGCCTTGTTTTGAATGCTAATTGTGCAGTCAAGTGGGATTTTCCGAGAAAGCAAAGAGCCTTTTCCTGGTGGCTGGCTATAAATAAAGACTTCTTACAAAATTCTAACCATAGTTAGTAGAGGGGACAAAAGCCTCCAAAGCCTCAAGAACTGCATCCAAATCATCTCCAATGAGGAAAAGGTCGCTATATTCCGCCATAATGTTTTGGAATAATGATTACACGGTCATTGTCACGTGATCGCCGGTATCGACATCAAAATCTAAACAATAGCTTCTCCCTCTGATGTTGTGATTCTCCATACATGAATATCCACTGATACTTATAGAGCACTACTGAAAAGTTTAGCGTTAGATAAACTATGATATACCACAATTTTTTTCGCTAAACTACTTTGAGCTTAGACTTCAATCCTGATTTCGTATCACACTTCAGTTTTCACGTAACACTCAATACAATTTTCGACGGCATATGTTTTTTCGCTGTAGCTAAGGCACGTGGAACTCCATATATTGTGGCAATTTTGCAAGTTGAGTGTGACATTTTACGATTGTAATAATGATGAAAATTGTGTCGACCACATTTCGAGAAAAAGAAAAGAAAAACCCGTAATAGCAAAAGACATTACAGGTATCGCGAAAGAAGGAGAGGAAAGCTTGAGTTAGCTGACTTAGCTGAGCTTGGTTTACGACGAGAGGACGGATGACTTTGAACTAGGAATACTATTTCAAAAATAAAGCTGCTTCGTTTGCTTTTGTTTGATTCAGTGTCGCATTGGATGGCAAATCCAAACTTTAGCCAGTGGATGCTTTTCGATTGTTATTATAAATTTAATGGATCTTTTCAAAGCATAAAAAAATTAATTGTGTATTGTTTGACTTAATGAGCAGTTGATCCGAGAAAAAAGTTTGGTTAAAATTTGTGATTCTTTTATAATTTGGGAAGTAACATTATCGTCAGCACTTCCTTTCGTTTTGTCAACTCAATTCAAACACCTCTTTTGTAAGACTTTAGGACACTGATCTAAATCTATTAAATTGTTCATGTGAATGAAAGTGAAATATTGCAAGTTTATTGAGTTGTCTCGTGCAACTACAATTTGTTTAAAGTTTGAGATTTTTCAGAAATAATTTATGATTAGTAATAAGCTAACATGTTCGGTGGGGCACCCGTCGACTAGAATGGCCAAAGTACCGAGTTAGGCGTGGTTCTTCATTTAAAATATTCCATGATAGCTGAATTCATGATAAATACAGTCATCGCACCATTATCGTACCATGCGCTTGTGCTCCATATGGGGGAATGAAAATTCTCCTTTAACACGCTGATCTAGACTTTTTCATAAATGGACGATACTTTAAAATTTTTTTGACCTCTCTGATGCTACTAGAAATATTCCAACTTTTTTTTTCGATTTAGAGTAATATATTTTCAGCCGAAAGTGAAACATGTCTGTTGGAGCACCTGTCTTCCAATATGGCCGAAGTAGCGAGTTTGGAGGAGTCCTGGATTTTATACAGTCAATGATAAGCAATGACATCCTGCGACACACGTTCAACATTCCACATTTGGTGGTGGTCGGCAGTAATTCTAACTTATCAGTGTAAAATCATGAGTGTCTGTTTATGAATGAGTTGTCATTTTTGTGCAAACTGGCGCTAAAGGTTTACGTGAATGACACCATGCAACAGGAGTTTTATTCATTCTAGTTAATCTTATATTTTCCTGAATCTGTTTAAATTTTGCATCAGTCGCAGCCCGTTGATTAAAACACACAGTGTCGATATTTTGACCCAACACAAAGCTTGACGTCTACGCTTGGTGCTACATGAAGTAAAGAGCACTTGGAACAATCCCAGCTATCAATATTTTTCCCAGCTTACCAATCGTTATACTAATAGTTTTCCAGTGAGCTATTCGAGAAGAAACTCATCGTGGGCCTCGAATTCGCGATTAAGCAAGATTGCTCTTAGAGATCCAAATATGTTTGAATAAGTTATGAAAACAAAAGGAATTGATGGTCTAAAACCCTTCAAAATAACCTATCGAGAAGCAGTGGCTATGCAAATGATTACAACACATTTTTGATAAAATTTGTCGCAGGTGGATCCTCTGGAGACGCGTAATGACGATGAAATACGAAGACAACAGCGAAAATTGGAGGGCGTGGCTGCTCCTCTTGGCGACAGCAGTGAAAACAGTCAGTTGTTACAGAGGTTGCTGTACGAGAAGTATACAGGTACAAATTTATTTATTTAATCACACTCACCAGAGTGTGGTGAGGGTAGCACAACAGAGCGAGGCTCCAAATTAAGTGCGCCCAATATCCCACCTATCCCACCCCAGGGGAGGACATCCATCACACAGTAATCTCGTGTGTGGGAAATTAACGTCTCCTACCCCAACCCTGCAGGAGACGGGACCTCCATTTATTCGTCCCTATCCGAGAAGACTAGAATATCTAACCATTTCTTGATGTTACTGGACAACTAAGAAGACTAGAATATCTAACCATTTCTTGATGGTACTGGACAACTAAAAAGCTCTTCATAAAGTTTCTTTGAGAAAGCGAATGTTATTAGCAAAACTAATAAGGATACGAAGTAAAAAGTTCTTATTAAGACATTTAGTGATAAAAACGAGCGACAAAAAATATGAACTAGGTTTCGATAATAATAATAATAAGGATAAGGATAATAAGGATACCTTTAAATTAGGAGGCAGGGTACCACTTTAGAAAAACCTAATTACGGACAAAATCCCGAATGTTATTTTCGTCTCTTCTGTTTTCAATGGAGAGCCTAAAGTAATCTGAGATTTCTCCAGTTTTGCTTTACTTTGTTCTGTGATTGGACCGGAAAACTCGCTCCACTCTCTCAACCAATCAGATTCAAAGCGAAAACCAATCGTGGCAACTTGGTCACTCGTGTTCTTCCGAGCATCAGTCAGATTCTTTTCTTTTTGCAATTGTCCCTTGAAGGAAGGTGACAGGCTTAAAGCTTATACAGTCGAACACTCTCGTGAGTCAAATCGTTTCCCCTGAAAAGAGGTGCCATAAAGGAAAGGCTTCAGTATAGTGAGACATTTTTGGTCTGTCAGACTGTTTTAAGTGTAGTGATCCAGTTAGTCACCTTTCCCAAGCCGTGACTATCTGCTTTTCTTTTTTTCACATATGAAAGGATTTAACGCGAATGGTAAACCTGTCACGCTTTCGAGTCTCGTTGATCAGTTACTACTCCTATCAGAGAAACTTGTCAGAAATGTTTAGACAACTCTACGAGATATCGTCAAAAAGGCCATCGAACAAACCTTCTCAAAGGTCCCAACTCTCAAACAAGCAGTTGAAGCGAAAGTTGTCAGCTTAATTTTTGACAAGAAAAACGACCAGACCACGGAATTCATCCGAAAGTTCCTGGAAATGCAGAAAAAGAGCACCGATATCGTTTTCGCCCCAATCCCCACATCACGAGAGATAAGCGTCTGGGAAGCGTTTCCTCTGGCAGATCCTAGGAAGTCTCATCCATGCATGACGTCAAATACGACAAGTAACATGAAGTATCTTGCGAAAAATCTCTACCCCGAGAAGCTACTCAAAGAGATTGAAGGTTCTGGGTCATAGTCTTATATGTACAAGGTGAGAAAAGGGAACTTTTACGGGTAACTTGCATGATGGAAACCCTCTCGGGATTACTTCCAGTTGCTTAGAATGCAGTAAGCCTAAGAATGTAATGTTTCAATTTTAATTCATATTTTCACGACTGGTTACATTAAGATAATTGACTACTTTCCCATTTGGACTTTTAAGGCCAGTGTACTAACATATAGTTGGAATGAGCACAAATTGGATCAAAGTCCAAACTGGCTGTTAACGTGTTTTAACGCTTGCAGAGAAGTTTTTCACGCCCAAACGTTTGAGCTATCAGTCGTAACGAAAAAATTCTGAATTAATACTAGAGTGGCAATGTTCTTGCCATGGATCGCACAGGAGACGAAAATAAGAGAAGAGAGAAAAGTAAAGTCAAGTTTCTGCCAACTCATCAAGACACCCTAGGAATAAATTCGAAACGTCTCAGAAATTTTGAAATATTTTCGAAGTAGATCTGGAGGGTGAGATTTGTCTGTTCCTCACTCGGGACAAATCAAATCTATTATTTACCTTCAGTGTTTGGCTTGAAGTAAGAGGGTTTCCGTTGGGGTTGACCGTTAGCCGTAGAACGACAGAAAATTTAACAAAGAGACATAAAATTGACAAATTTTATCTGTTAGTCGGTAAAAAAATCAATCAAAAAAGATGTTTCTTTTAATTACAACATCATCATCATCATCATCATCATCATCATCATCATCATTATTATCAGGGCTAAATTCAATACTGGCGGAGGAACCCCTCCCTGGAATGATCTCAGGAAGAAATTAAATCAACTGTTAGCCGTTTAATGGCCAAATTTTAACCGTCAACAGTAACTCTCATCCCTCCTTTGAGAACCTCAAGTGACAAATGTTCTCGTAAGCTCAGCGAAACACTTACTTAAGGACTTTCTGCAAGGTGTTGATGATACAATGAGGGTATCCTGTCTTCAGAAGATGGAATGATTGATGTCAGCTTTCTAACTGAAATTCTAACTAAATTTACACGAAATACCCATTACATATACTCACGAAATTGTTCGGAAAGCAAGGCGCTCTGAAGTAAGCTTTATCGTTCTCTTCTTAGGAACAGGAGGAAATAAAGAATGTAAAAAGGAACGTGGTGCGATGCTTCAACGTACTTAAAATGAACGTGTGTGACACGGTCCCCCGCTGCATTCTGCATTTCTTCGTCTCACAACTAGTGGATGACCTTGACCGTGCTTTGGAGAAGGAGAACTTGATCGAGTTCTTGGAGGAAAGGAATGACATCCGGGACAAGCGCATCTTGTGTAGGAACCAGTCCCGCGCTTTGGAGAAAGCGCTGCCCAACACACGAAACGTCCTGGATAAACTACTGCGCATGAGGGATTGCCCCGAAAAGACCGCTAAATGTAGCTGCATGGAATGTTTTGATAACTTAGCCTTTTCAACAAGTATCC
This sequence comes from Stylophora pistillata, assembly GCF_964205215.1. NCBI lineage: Eukaryota > Metazoa > Cnidaria > Anthozoa > Scleractinia > Pocilloporidae > Stylophora > Stylophora pistillata. The sequence continues at coordinate 11,090,656 of NC_142526.1, forward strand.
TAGTTTGGGGTTTCTTTCAATTTTCGCTTTGGATTCGAAATATTTACATAGTCATACCCGATTAAAACCGGTAGAATCTAAAAGTTCAACTAGTTAGCAACATTTCAAGTGTATTCGTTGCAGGAGTTAGTCTCGATTATGCGTAATCTAGTAGCTCTTTAAATCTTTTTTTGTTTTCAGCCTTATGAGATCTCCACCATTATAATATTTGGAAGATAAGCAGACCTAAATGTATTACACTTACTGATAGGTAATTAAATTGTCAGTTATTAGAAATGGAAACAATAAAGGCAAGTTGTGAAATCTGGAGTAAACCAAGTTCTCTGTTAGGAGACTCCCCTCTTCAATGACTGATAGAGTAGATCGTTAGTAGACGTTAGAATCGGATGGAATGATACCAATGAACGTTAGGGTTCTAGCCACCTTTCAACTTTACCAGGTTTTTCACGAAAATTTGAAACGCGTAGAGCTTCACCAGCGTTTTTTTGCGTTTTAAGATGAGTTCCCACCACATGTCCAAGATCCCCAACTTCTGAGGTTAAACAATAGTAAGCGTCATAAAAGTGTTTTTTTTTTCTCATAATTTAAGTTCTTGGAATTTGATCATCATTGTAACTTTGAAGAAGGATTGGCAAATGTTTATAGAATTAAGGGAGCCCCGTTGAAGACACCGCCTTTATGATTAGTCTCTAGACTTGATTTTCAATGCATTGCCTGAGCCTCTGATCACGTTGTTATTCTGGAACAAGAGAATGAAAAAATAGAAATAGAAAGAGGAGGTATTCTTTCTGAGGTTTAAAAAGGAAAGGATCTACCCAAGATTGAATATTCACTCCACATTTAAAGACTTTAAAAGGTAGTGATAAAAAATTATAGGTTCCATGAGTACGATTATCGTTTATTATAACAGCTGCATGTTACTGTTTACGAATACTGCTAATTTCGATATTTTTGTTTGACAAAGGAAGTTGTCTCAAAATTCGATTACAATGGTGTTCTCTTTCAATACACCCAACTGCATCGAACTTGTGGTAAGTCTAGGCTCGGTCGAAATTGGTAAACTGAATTTACGGTAACAATTGCCGACTGAACAGTTCTAAAGAACAAACAGAATTTCTGCTCTCAACACTTGTGTACGGTTCAGTTATTTTCTGTCAGTGACTGAAATCGGAAGAGTGAAGTAAAATAAACTTTGTGAATCACGATGCATCATTGCGCTATAATTCTTGTGCCATGCGCCCGCGCTCCATATTGGGAATCACTAGGTGCCTCCTTTCTTGCCATTGTGTACTTAGGAGTGATTTCCGAGAAAGATGGAAGCTTCTTGGTGTTTACACAAAGAGACATTTTTTATTTGAATTTACTCTCAGCTGCAAAATTTAAATTAATTATTAGGACAAAGCTTCGGAGAAGGTTCAGTATTCTATTAAGGACGAAGGTCATTCGAAGGTAAGTTTCCTTGTCCGGTTTGTAAGATAACTGATTCTCCATACATGTGTTTAACGCTTGCAGAGAAGTTTTTCACGCCCAAACGTTTGAGCTATCAGTCGTAACGAAAAAATTCTGAATTAATACTAGAGTGGCAATGTTCTTGCCATGGATCGCACAGGAGGTGCGCAGAGTTTGTAAGATAACTGATTCTTCATACATGAATGTCCACTGATACTTATACAGAACTACTAAAAATTTCCGAGTTAGATAAACTATCACTAAGATACCAGAATTTTGTTTCGCTAAACTACGCCATGACAAGATGGAAAACGTGTGCACTAGTACTGTAAGTACCTTCCGTTGTCCCATACAAAGCCTTAGAAAACTTTTCTAAGGCTTTGTATAAGACAACGGGAGGTACTTACAGTGCACGGGTTTTCCGTCTTGTCATGAAGCTTAGACCTCAATCCTTATTTCGCATCACACTTTTCACGCAACACTCAATACAATTTTCGACGTTAAATGTTTTTTCTGCTGTAGCCAAGGCACGCGAAGCTCTGTAAATTGTAGCAATTTTGCAAGTTGACGGTGAAATCTTAACGATTGTAATAAAATTGATCAAAATTGTCCCGGCCAAATTTTTAGAAAAAGGAAAGAAAAACGCGTAGTGCCGTAAGACACCACAGGTATCCGTTACACGAAGGAGGGGAAAGCTTGAGTCAGCTGACTTAGCTTTGTTTACGACCAGAGGATAGGTGATGTTGAACTAGAAATAGAGCTGCTTCGATTGCTTTTGTTCGCTTCAGTTTCGCTTTAGATGGCGAACCCAAACTTTAGTTAGTGAGTGCTTTTCGATTGTTATTACAAATTTACTGGATCTTTTAAAAGCAGAAAAAAAAGCAATCTTGTGTATTGCTTGATTTAAGAGCGGTTGAAGAGAAAAAAAGGTTTGGTGAAAAGGTATAACTCTTTTTGAATTTGGGGCGTAACATTACCGCCAGCAGGTTCTTTCATTTTTGTCAACTCCCTTTTGGCTTCAAAAACCTCCCTTGTTAGACTTAAAGACACTGATCTAAATCTAAATCTTAAACGCTTTATTTCATTTTTATCAACTCACTTTTGGTTTCAAAAGCCTTTCTTGTTAGACTTAATACACTGATCTAAATCTGCTGAATTATTCATGTCATGAAAGAGATACACTGAAACTTCATTAAGTTGTCTCGTGATAATAGAATTTATTTTGAAATTTTGAGATTTTCTGTTTATAATTCATTGTCAGTAGAAAGCGAACACGATGGAGCACCCGTCTTCAAATTTGGCCAAGATACCGAGTTTGGCGTGTTTTATTTTTGTTAATTTTATTCCATCTATGATAGCTAAATACATGATAAATTAATTCATTGCGCTATGATCATTGTGTTCCTCGCTTTATTATTATTGTCTATACTCGAGAGTGATTTCTGAGAAAGATGATGGAAGTTTCCTGGTATTTACACAAAAGGAAGATTTTCATTCAAATTGACTTCCAGCTGCAAAGTTTATATTCATAATTTGTGCGAAGCTTCGGAAAAGTTTAAGTTTCCAGGCAGCGACGCTCGAAGATAAATTTCCCAGTCCTTTGTAAGATAACTGACCCTCCATTTAGGAACATCTGCTGATACTTATGCAGAACCACGAGAAAGTTTAGAGCTTAATAAAGTCTAACTGAGATACAGTTTTTTTTCTCGCTAACTTACGCTGAGCTTAGAATTAAATTCAGATCTCGCTATTGAACTTTTGCAAATACTCAAGGCAATTTTCGACGCCAAAAGTTTTCTCTATGTAGCCGAGGAGCCTGAAGCCACATATTTTGTGAAACCATATACTATTATTTTTATTTTTTGAAGCCATTTATTTTGCATTTTTGGTGCGACATTTATACGATCGTGATAGTATTGATCAAAACTGAAAGACACCGCAAGCATCATAAACGAACGAGCGAAAAGTTTGGGCAACGACGAAACGAGGAGTAAGGTGAACTAAACATTTCATTTGGATTATGGAGCGGTCCTATTTCCTTTTGTTCGGTTTCTGTCGCTTTGGATGGCAAATCAAGTTTACTCCATCTTTCCAATGTTTAAATTTAAACTTGAAATGTGAATTGTTTGAATTTACGAGCGGTCAAAGAGAAAAAGGAGCTAGTATAAGTTATAAATCTTTTAAAATTTGGGGAGTAAAATTACCTCAGCACGTTATTCATTTTATCAACTCATTTTCTGCTGCAAAAGCCTAAGCCTTTCACCTAAGGGACCAATCATTATTCACTGCCTGGTCCTCTCCTAAGGATCTGTAATATTTTAGTATTGGTAATTGGCACTCATTTTGCTATTGTCTGCATGCATTCCCCCTTGCAATCAACATGATCTTCTCCAGTCCTTTGGGATTCCGGATGCTCTTCCGGTTCGCTCCAATGTCCACTCGTCGGAACCGGAAGTCCATATGATGTCATCAAAAGTTGTGTGTCAGAATTCTTTTATTTGCAGTGTGACCTGGGAAACCATTTCAGACGTTGTGGACAATTTAAAAAAGTAACGCAGGATTGCTTTTCTTCTCTGAAATGAAATGAGTTGATTTTCATAATTATTAACGGTCTTTTGACAAAAACAGATAAGAAATGAATGGAAATAAAAACTATTTGTCTAGTTTCTCGTTTTATTTAAATAGCAATCTGTCCTTTTTGCACGGCTTTTGCAACTGCCCCCAATCGATCTTAACTTGTGCAATCGAGATAGTTATAGTTGAGGAAAATTAATTTTATTAGAAAAAAATTGTTCTGCTGATTATTTACATTAACAGTAAATTTTGTACTTTTTTTTAAAGAGTAATTTATGTTGCACTTCCGGTCTCGAGGTTCTCATGAAAACTGAAGACTGTGTTTATGTGATTATCTTATCCCTGATCGGTATTATTTTTTAAAAGAAACTTACATTCATAACTTAGCCAAGACTGAAAGGGAAAATTTTCCCGCTGAAGTATATCTTCCTGCCCGATTGTGAGCTTCCGTCATAGATGATTAATAATTTAGGTAATGACTACATCGAACATGTGTACAACTCAAATAAAGACGTCGACATTAAGATGCCAATTAAGAAAATCAGCTTAAAGATTGCATATATTAGCTATCTCTGTGATTCACAGAGTTACAAGTTTTGATTTATCTCGTACCCTGCTGCATGATGTTTCAGTTTCCTCCGGTTGAGAGCGTCGATGCTGGAGCCACAATACGCAACCGGAAATGGTGCGTTGTTTTCTCGGAAAAACGGACGTCACTGAGTTTCGTTAGAGTATATTGCCTGTCGGTAATACAAGTTGATATACATTTTCGAAACGGCACTCCTTCCTAGAAGCCATCAGCCAATTAGATGTGTTTTACAGTTCCCCCCCACCACGCTGCCATCATTACACATGGGGATAAAACCCCATTACAGACTGCGGTATAAAAACCAGCGGTATTTTCCCGGAATCAGAGCTTTTCTTAGTAACCGAAAATCGAACTCGTATAACTAACATCGTCATTCTCGGTTAATTTTATAGCTATGACTCAGCGATCTAGAGTAAAAACTACAACAAAACAGTTGAAAAAAAGCTGTTTTACTTTCTTCAGTAAATTCAGGTAAAAGTCATTTGAATTTAGCCCAGCACAAATTTACTAGCCTAATTCACGAAAAGCTCTCTTTAATTGAGACATGTTAGAGAGGTCTTCGCTCAGAAGGGTGTCGTAGAAGGAATAAGGCAAGAGGTGAAATATTTTAGCTCACCCTCTCCACCGAACGTAACAGATATTTTGGAGAAATTGAAAATTGCCTTGTTTTGAATGCTAATTGTGCAGTCAAGTGGGACTTTCCGAGAAAGCAAAGAGCCTTTTCCTGGTGGCTAGCTATAAATAAAGACTTCTTACAAACTCTAACAGTTAAATCCGGCATTGCGTTTCCTAGCAGAGAATTGACTGTCTTCAGGACGATTTCGCCTAGTCCAACCTTGAAGTAAAACCTCTCACCGAAATCTTAAACGTGCATCGGGAGGCAAGGTAACTAATTGATAACAATGTTACATTTTTGGTTATGATTTCAAGTCACCTGTATTGTGAAATACCACAGATTAATTTAAATACTAGTTTGTCTCAGAGCGTAGGCAGCTGCTGCTTGCCTTTTGAAATTTGCGTTAGAGTTTTTCCGGCCGGGTTAAACAAACTAAATTTAAGCAATTCGTCGCTTAAAAGCATCCTCCATTTATCCTCCTCGAAGGCATCGAATTTCAACATTGATACGGTATATATATATATGCTTGCAGACTGACTTTCGTGATTCAGAGGGGCGTATCAAGTTGTTATGGAATCTATGTTTACTAAAAATGTCTGACGTTTATGTAAGGAATCTTTCCAGGCTTCGTTTGCCTGAAAATATCGCTCTTATGATTTACTTTCGCCATGAAATAAGCACAGTCACGTTTTTAAAGACCAGAAGCTTCGGTTCTGACATTTGTTTTAAGATGTAATTCCGCAATGATTCGAAAATTAATAAGTTATGGATGTGGATTTATGACATTTTCCTTCGTTCGTTCATTCTTTCACAGATGTGACATTGTTTTGTTGCTCTAGTTAATCTTCGCCTAATTTAAAGCAAATCTAGTTTTAAGTTTTGTTTCCTACCTCGGTTAATTTAACTGGCGCACTTTGCACTTGTATCTGCGCCTGGATATCAATCGTGGAAAGATTATGTTCCCTTTAAAGCAGATTAATTTTAAAATGAACTGATAAATAAAACGACGATAACTTTGCTCTCAGATTGAACTGAATTACATGTGTTTGAAAATCATCGGTTACGTAATTCCTAAATAATTTTACCCTTCGCGTGTAGCAGATGTGGGAAGATTGACTGTGAATGATCATGTTCTAATTTTAATCCTGTGAATTTTTCCCGTTCTGGTCCAAGTACTTTTAAGTACTGTTCTAAAAACAGAGCATGTAAATCGGTAGCAAAGGTTATCTACTGTAAGTGATAAGGTTTGAAATAAGTTAGTGCGAGTCCACGTTGATCGAGTACGAAAGGTTCACAATTAGACAATTACAGACACATTTCGTGCAGGTTGTGGACCAAGGAATACGGAAGTTGTGGGAAAAATTTTTGAACAAATTTTCTGTAGTTCGCTATCACAACTAGCATTCGTTTCACTTGTTTTTCGTAGCCAAAAAGAGACAAAGGACAAAGCTTCGGAGAAGCTTCAGTTTTCTAGAAGCATCGAAGGTAATTCTAAGTTAAGTTTCCTCGTCTTTTGTAAGACAAATGATTCTCCATACATGAATATCCACTGATACTTATAGAGAACTACTGAAAAGTTTAGCGTTAGATAAACTATGATATACCACAATTTTTTTCGCTAAACTACGTTGAGCTTAGACTTCAATCCGGATTTCGTATCACACTTCAGTTTTCACGCAACACTCAATACAATTTTCGACGGCATATGTTTTTCGCTGTAGCTAAGGCACGTGGAACTCCATATATTGTGGCAATTTTGCAAGTTGAGTGTGACATTTAACGATTGTAATAATGATGAAAATTGTGTCGGCCACATTTCGAGAAAAAGAAAAGAAAAACCCGTAATAGCAAAAGACATTACAGGTATCGCGAAAGAAGGAAAGGAAAGGTTGAGTTAGCTGACTTACTGAGCTTGGTTTACGACGAGAGGACGGATGACTTTGAACTAGGAATACTATTTCAAAAATAAAGCTGCTTCGTTTGCTTTTGTTCGATTCAGTGTCGCATTGGATGGCAAATCCAAACTTTAGCCAGTGGATGCTTTTCGATTGTTGTTATAAATTTAATGGATCTTTTCAAAGCATAAAAAAATTAATTGTGTATTGTTTGACTTAACGAGCAGTTGATCCGAGAAAAAAGTTTGGTTAAAATTTGTGATTCTTTTATAATTTGGGAAGTAACATTATCGTCAGCACCTCCTTTCGTTTTGTCAACTCAATTCAAACACCTCTTTTGTAAGACTTTAGGACACTGATCTAAATCTATTAAATTGTTCATGTGAATGAAAGTGAAATATTGCAAGTTTATTGAGTTGTCTCGTGCAACTACAATTTGTTTAAAGTTTGAGATTTTTCAGAAATAATTTATGATTAGTAATAAGCTAACATGTTCGGTGGGGCACCCGTCGACTAGAATGGCCAAAGTACCGAGTTGGGCGTGGTTCTCGATTTAATATATTCCATGATAGCTAAATTCATGATAAATAAAATCATCGCGCCATTATCGTACCATGCGCCTGTGCTCCATATGGGAGAATCAAAATTCTCCTTTAACACGCTGATCTAAACTTTTTCATAAATGGACGAGACAGTGAAATTTTTTTACCTCTCTGATGCTACTAGAAATATTCCAACTTTTTTTTTCGATTTAGAGTAATATATTTTCAGCCGAAAGTGAAACATGTCTGGTGGAGCACCTGTCTTCCAATATGGCCGAAGTAGCGAGTTTGGAGGAGTCCTGGATTTTATACAGTCAATGATAAGCAATGACATCCTGCGACACACGTTCAACATTCCACATTTAGTGGTGGTCGGCAGGCAGAACATGGCAAAAACTACACTGATAAACCGTCTGATTGGAAGATATATTCTTCCTATGCGAAGAGAAGATACTACTGATGCCCTCCAGGCTCGCACCAAGTTTCCCATAATACTCAATCTTCGTCATGGGGAAAAGAAAATGGTGGAGGTGAGCTGCAATCAGGACTCGGTCCAGGGAGGTAAAGAGGAGAATCCCGAGGACCACGCAGTAGAGAATTTTCTCAAAGGGCTCGAAGAAAAACTTCCCAAGGAAGAGGGAACTCCTATTTCGAAAGTCCATGTTAATGTTACACTTGAAGGTCAGTTATCAGTTGTCATGTGAGAGACTAGTCATTATTAATCACCTATCGTTAATTTTCTATAGCCCCCCCTTTTTTTATTATGTTGGCGACGACTGCCTCCCCCTTCATTCCCCTCGAAAACTAAGCGATTTCACAAAAAAAATCCTCTGAACTTTCCCCACCCCCCTCCGGTGACAAATAATGAGTGATCCCTAACGTTATCGTTTTTGTCGTTATGGTTGATAATGTAGCGTTTGTTTTCGCTCTGGATCAGCGAAGACTCCCGTGATAGAAAGAGCGAAAATGGCCGGAGTCTGGTAAGGTGTCTTTCTCTGACTCTTTCCCAGACTATCGCCCTATCACATTTGCTCACATTTTCCATGGTTTTACTGGCCGTAAACCTGTAACAGGCTTATGTTAGTAAATAAAATAAATCAAAAGAAATGACGGGACTCCTTGCTCCTGGTATAGGCATCGAGATATGCCAGTTTCGTTTTGGCTATTTAGTGTTGGTATAAATCAATCAGCGTTCTATCTCTCACAAATGCTGCAATCTGATTGGCTATGCTTCTCGCTTACCTATTCCGTGTTAGATGGTGAGTAACCTTAAATGTACTGTGGTAAACAAAATAAATCAAGAATACGAGCCTGTCTTGTTGTTGATTTTTGAACGACCGTTGTAACTAAAAAAAAGTTTGGGCTTGACCCTCGTCAACTAAAGATCTATTTAGATATATCAACTTTGTTGATATATCCAAATTATTTCGTTACCCCCACCGACGCAGCCCCAAACAGTTTCTTTCGAAACTATCAGCCTAAAGATCTATTTAATTTAGAACTTAAGATTTCTACTGCGTAGTGGCTGATTCACGCGGTAAATTAAGCGAATTGACAAGTAGACTAAGATGAATTAAACCAGTTGACCTCATGGCTAGATGTTTTAAGTTTAGAGTTGTACTTATTGAAAAAGTATTATCAAGTCTTTCGATGAAACTTTTGAATAAACCTGAGAAACAAAATTATAAGTGGCCTTAAATTTAGTTCTAAGTTTCACTAGAAATTGAGGACGAAGACTTGGATATTGTCTTCCTCTTCTCCAGGCCCCGAATTCACCACCCTCACCTTAGTTGACCTTCCCGGTGTCCATTTCGCCAATGACCAGCCACGAATGAACCAAGTGACTCAGGAGCTAGTTCTGGAATATATACAGAAGAACACTAACAGCATTATCGTGATAGTGTCTGAGGTAGGGGACCCCACAGGAGACAGTGCAATAAACCTTGTCATGGAGAAGGCCCCAGAGTATAAGAGCCGCACAATTTGCGCACTTACCAAACCAGATAGGCTGAATGAAAATGACGACATGGGAAAAAAAGTGGCCATGAATGAATCCGACTTTACACTAGACGATAACCGCTTTATTCTGCTTCGAGGTAAGAGAGTTCAGTCCATGTGTTGACCCATTTCCTCTTCATGAATTGGTTGTTTTGTCATTAAGGATACGGTAGGCTTTCAAGGGTCCATTTTTTTTAAATTTGTTTTATCATGCGACAGTTTCCAAGAAAAGGTTTTGTAACATTGAAACGAACGTAAGTCATTTACAAAAATGTAATTTCGAACTGAATTACGCCCGCCAAAGTGTAACTAGCCAATTATAACCTGTTACTATAAATGACTTTCAAAGTTTTTTTCTTGCCGAAAACAGGAAACAAATGACGACTTTCGTATGCACCACCACAAAGCCGCAAACTCAATCACGAGCATAGACTTTTTTGGGAGTCGACTACTCCATACATACGCTTTAACACCGAATCAAAAGCCTTTATGAGCCACTGCGGCGAGTTTTCTAGCGGAGATTTACTGAATTGATTAAGCGACGTTCCCAGGAATATGCTAATGTTAATTTTTTAGGAAATTCCATCCAGCAATAAACAAGCAGTATTAACCATAGGAATGCATAAATTAGTGTTGGAATGAATATTCAAGATCCCCACGTGACCCTCCCTTTCCCACGTGAACAGAGAAGCACCCTGGGAACGAGGTTGAAGGAAGGCCTGACCTCTGCTTTGCTAAAAGGACAATTGCTTTATTTGGCTAAGGCCTTCGCTTTTCTATGTAAAGCAGCGCGTAAAAGGTGAGTAACTTAGAAAGTTTAAGGGCTGTGCCCAGACAACATTTTTGCTTTTTAAAACCCAGGCAAGGACAGTAAAGATCCAAAGGAGAAGGGTTGGGACGCTGAAATGACACGTGTCAAAGAGAGAGAATGGTTTGCGAGGCATCCTCAGTACAAGGACATTCAACATGTCTGTGGAATTGATCGACTCATGTACACTATGATCTCTTTACTGGCTGAGAAGATGAGAACGCAGCTTCCCATTCTGGTAACACAAATGAAAGAGCAAAAAAGACAGGTAATCAAAGTATACATCGGTTTGATCTCATGAGTCATGGATAAGGGACCAGCCTTTAATTATTGCCGGGACGGGGGGGGTTTGGGGAACACATAGTTCTAAGTAGGGTACGGAGAGGGGAAAAGTCGTCACTAACAAGGGATAAAGGAGGATCTCAAGGGGGTTAACCGTGAACCGTCAAATGGCCAAAATATTAACAGTCAACCGTCAAAAACGCAACATTTTTACCGTTAACCGTCAAATAAGCAAGCCAATGTTAGCCATCAAACGTCTCAGAAAAGAACTAAACGATTGCTTTAGTTGGGGTCAAGTTCTGTTGTTTCTAATTAAGAGTTTTGATATATCACAAAAATACATTTATGTAAGTCCTTTAACTTCTAGTCGCGAGTGAAACTGGTTAGCGACAGAACTGATCTCCGGTGTGGAAACACTTCCGATGTCGTAAAACGTTAGTCATTCATTAATAAAAGATGTTATAAATTGAAAGTTCTTTGCAAACGCGTCATTATGAAAAATTATCGCCAAATTCGCGCGTTTAGCTCGTTTTTCAAATGACATTCCAAAAATTTAACTTTCAAGCGTAAAATGACCGAAAATTTAACCGTCAACCGTCAAAAAGGCTTTTTTTTAACCGTCAACCGTCAACGCGACCCTCTCTCCTCCATTGAGACCCTCAATGGAGGAGAGAGTGCAAATGGGGGACTACAGAAAATTGACTGCCAATTAACTGCCCAGGCGACAATTGATCTGTCTTTAATAATAATAATAATAATAATAATAATAACAATAATAATGATAATGATAATAATAATAATATAGTTTATTTCTGACCACTTGCTGAAAGTCCTTAGTTTCATTTTTTTTTGTACTTCTTCTAACAAAACACTCACTGGCATTTCCAGATGATCATAAAATCATGAAGCTCGATGAGTCCGGCACATCAAGACATGAATATCACAGCATGTGTTAACAAACATCGGAGACGTTTTCAGCTCACAGCGACTTCATTTTAATGGAATTTCTAAAATTAACCGAATACGAAGAAGTTGAAAATTAAATGTATTTTATTTAACAAATGGTAAACACCACAGCATACACTATTGAGTTATGGATGCACGCGGAAGATTGCTAAGCACGAAAGAAGCGTAAGAGTCGCTCGAGGCGATAGCCGAGAGCGATTCTAGCTTCTTGAGTGCTTAGCAAACCTCCCAAGTGCATCCATAACTCAATAGTGTACGCTGTGGTGTTTACCATTTGTTTTATAACAGAACATTGATACATTGTAGCTAAAGAGTTCCCTTTTATTTAACAAGTCTTACGTGACCAGAAAAAACAAGCGCGCGCGGAAAAATAGTCTTTGCATTTGCTCACGTCAGCAGCGTACACCCATGGGCAAATGGGGGACGCTAAATTGACCAATCAGAGCGCGCGCTTTACTTTGGTTATGTTATAAATATATATATATATATATATATATATACATTTAACGTGTGCAAAGCTCCTCGCCTTAGGTGTGAGCACTCTTGCATGGCAAGGTGTCTGCACTTGTTCCCACAAGTGTAGCGCCCAGGCAATTGTGTAAAGCTAGCCTTTATTCCAGAGCTTGCCTTAGTGTCTGCACTGCACTGATGAGACCCAAAAAGGTCGAAACAGTGTGCGCCCTGTCTGCAGTTATATATATGTATAAATATATATATAATCATGGATGTGTCATGAAAGTGGCATTTTCCTTCCGATCAACAGGCGGATAAAGAGATTGAAAAGCTAAAGGAAATTGAAGTTCCCGAGTCTATGGAGAAAAAAGGTGAACTGATCATGAAGCTGAAACAGAATCTCATAACAGAGTTAGAAAAACGGCTAACGAATAACACTTCTCATGAGGAAGGAGGCGAAGTAATGCGAAAGTTATTCAGATCATTCCAACAAGAAGCTTTCCAAATGGTGAGATAAATTGAAACTTTAACATACTTATCTTTCTATATAAAGATACAATTTAGGGTTCTCTTTATAGAAACCACGATTGCAATTAATATATGCTCAACCAGTGGAGAGCGTTGCAAGCGTGCTCCAATCCCCACATCCTTTGTCATTCACCTCCGAGCAACTAGCGCTCGATATAATTTCAATCGTTGCAAGCTACCTCTACTGTGGTGAATAGTTGTTAGTTATCGACTCTGATATTAGTGAATATTAACATGACTACATATCTCAGTAGTCCTGTTGATTTTCATCAAAATTTCATTAAAACAAGAAAGTAACATTATCTTAAATTAATCTGTTTTTGGTTTTAGAATCCTCTGGCCGGGCGCAATGACGGCCAGATAAGGAAAGAGCTCGATAAGTTGATTGGTGCCGTCACCCCACTTGGGGAAAGCAGTGAAAACAACCAGCTGCTCCAGAAGCTTCTGTACGAAAAATACACAGGTATACTATAATCCCAGTGAAGCCTAAACGACGAGCAATCATACAACATCCGAGATGCAAACGAACTGAGTTATGTTTCGTAATCTTGACTTTTTTTTTCAAATAATTTACTTATAAAGCTAAATTTCTTTTAATTATCAGAAGAACTCTGAACTAGCTGCCACTTGTTGCAGTATTGCTAAGATACATTTTATTTTCATTATTGTTTTTAAGTTAAAAATCTCTCGTTCTTTTACATGCAGAACATTCGTCCAGCGGCCAGTCTGTCAAAATTCCGAGTCCAATTGATCAACTGCTCTCTATATCAGAGAAACTTGTCACAGGTGTTGACAAAACTCTACAAGACATCGTCTATGCAGTCGTCGATGAGAAATTGATCCAATTTCCCAAACTTAAAGAGATAGTGAAAGTTAGGGTCGTAAGAAAAACCTTCCGCGAAAAATGTGAGCTCACCAAAGACTTCATCCGACAATTTCTGGAGATGCAAAAGCAAAACGTCGACGAGGTCTCCGCGCCCATTCCTTTGCCTTCCGAGATTCGCGAGTGGGAATTATTTCCTATGAGTAATGGCCTCGCTAACCCGTGTATGGAGTCGAAGACGATGAAACGCTTGAAATACCTCGCAAAGAAAGTGTACCCTAAAGAACTAATCAGTGGGATTCAAAATCCACTTGGTGCCCACGCGCAGTCCTTTACATATAAGGTAAGTATATCAATGGATAAACCTGTCAGTAGCATGCAATTCATGGTGGGGGGGGGGGGGGACAGTGGAACTAAGGTCACTGGTTACTTTCGATCATTTCAAGTAATTTTGCGCTTCCGAGTCTCTCTCGCTAAAACTTTTCAGAGCAGACTGATGCTTCATTCCCAGGGTCTAAGGGCCAATTTTGTTCTCGTTCCGCCGTCGGTAAAATGTGGATCAGTTTTAGGCACGTCATGAAAGATGCATGTTACGAGCGGTTGAGCGTGTGGCCCTTTAACGTCTGCTAACGCAAGGACTGGGGAGGAAGGGTAAACTACAGCATGTCATAGTTGACATACAGTCATTATTGAGAATTTCGTTCATTCACCTCAATGTGTCACAAGTAAGCAATCTTTGAGAGAGCAGTCCCTTTCGTTTTGAAGTCCAATCGAACACGTGTTTCACCTGTGTTGCCAACAATTGGTAAATAATCACTAAAGGAGATCCCGCGTCAAGTTTATCTTTGCTATTGATGTCTAGGAACAAGAAGAGATAACGACTATCAAACGAAACGTGGTGCGATGCTTCAATGTGATTAAAATGAACGTGTGTGACACGGTTCCCCGCTGTGTCCTGCATTTCTTCGTCAAACAGCTGCTTGGGGATCTTAGACGCGCCCTGGAGGGAGAAGAATCTTTGGTTGAGTACTTGGTGGAGAAGAAGGAATCCTTGGCCAGGCGCAACCTGCGTAAGAAACAGTCTCTTGCTCTGAAGGAAAGGTTGCCCCACGCTGAATTACTCGAGGAAAAACTTTTGCGAATGAACTCTCAGGGATGAACAGTCAATGTAACATTCAAACCTACTGAGTAGCGCTTTGCACAATGTGATTCATTATTTTTGGTTTCTTAGAGAACTTTTCAATTTATAGCCAAAAACAATCCGGGCGTGTTTTTTCTTTAAAGTAAAGTTGCTCTCGTGATTGGTGCAGAAAATTCGCTCAATCCTCTCAATCAATCAGATGCAATGCTTAAGACAATAGGTCATTTCCGAATTACGTTTGGCCTCTTTTTCAAAACGAGGCCTGGTGCTTAACAGTACGTATGAAAATGAGTTTATTTGCATGTGAATGAAAACTTATTACCATTCGAAAGGATGAGCACCAGGACTCGCTTTGAAAAAGAGGCTAAAAGCAATTCGGAAATGGGCTATTGCGACTTGGTCATTCGTGTTTTTCCGCGCTTTAAGCAGTTTGCTTGTTTTCACTTAGAGCTCTCATGGCTATGATAGTGTAAACCCTTGTTCTGTTTAGTCGCAAGAATTACTTTGGCTTCGGTTTTTTCGACATTCAAACTGCTCTATAAATGTGGCCTTTCATGTTATTGTTACTAAGTGTAGTGGTACTGCAAGTGTTAGAGAAACACATCTTTTGTTTTCTGTTTTCTTTACACCGAAAGTAAGTCAACGACCACGAAAGTATTATAATAATAATAGTACAGTATTTATATAGCGCTATTTCTATCACTATCCGATAGCGCTGTACAATAATTTTATAAATCGGACCGATAAGATTAAAAAACCATAAAAATCTCTAAAACATGAGTAAAAGAAACTAGCTAATAAGGTAGTCTGTAATAATGAGAGTAAAAACTTGAAACTTATATTGAAATTAACTAATTTCCTAGCCAATTAACTAGCTCACCAACTAATCAACTAATTTACTAGCTAACTATCTAGCGGCCTAACTTACTACTTATATAATTAAATAGCTCAGTAAGGAGTAGTCTAATTATAAAATTTGTTAAAAAGGTATGTCTTTATACAGGTCTTAAAATGTGATAGCGAGCCGCTCACTCTTATGTTGTTTGGAAGAGAGTTCCATAGAGTCGGTGCTACAAAAGAGAAACACCTATGACCATCACTTGCTAGCTTAACAGATGGTACTTTAAGTAAATTTTTAGAGGAGGACCTCAGATTTCTGGTCGTTACATAAGGCTTCAACAGTTCAGTGATGTAACTAGGGGCCTGGCCGTTGAGCGCTTTGTAGGTCAGAAGTAGTATCTTGTAATCTATGCGCTGGCTAACTGGGAGCCAGTGCAGCTGCTTTAAGATAGGTTTGATATGGTCGTACTTTCTTGTATGAGTGACGACACGAGCTGCGGCATTCTGGACATTTTGTAAGCGATCTATCAGGAATTTGGGCAGTCTGTATAGTAGCGAGTTGGTGTTATCTAGCTTAGATGTTATGAATGCATGAACTAGCTTTTCAGTATCTGCTAGAGATAGGCAGTCCCTTATCTTGCTAATAGTTCTAAGGTGGAAGAAACAGGCTTTGCAGGTACTGGTGACATGCTTATCTAATGACATGTGCTCATCGAAGGTAACTCCAATGTTTCTTGCAGAGGGAGATGGCTCGATCCGCTCACCAGACACCTCAACATACTCTACTAATGGGGGTGGACGGTATAACTATAAGTACATACCAATTATCATTGGTATGTACTTATAGTTATACTTTCTTAGTAGCCTTATAGACAGTTTTTTATTTAGCCTAATTGACATGTTACGTTTGTTTACCTTTATCTGAAAATGAGGTTTCTTGATCCAAGTGGAGGACTCCCCAGCTCAACTAGTAGTTTTACGCTATTTAGTTTGATGGTTGATCAGCCTAACTGGCATGTTAGATTTATGCACGTGCGTATAATGCAGATTTCGTTTCAAAGTACTGGACTTCCCAGTCCAAATAGCAGTTTTATGCAAACTTTGTTGTGTGATTTGTAAGCTTACAAGCCTAACTGGCATGTACTATTTGTTCTCGTGCATATATGAGATTTTAGCCCAAAGTAATGAACTTCTCAGCCTAACTAGCAGTTTTAAGCAAAGCTTGTTTGATTTTGTAAGTTTGCTGGCCTAACTGGCATATTAGATTGGTTCACGTGAGAGTAAGGGCGCTTTTGGTCCAAAGTAGTACAGCTTGACGCACTTTAGTGTATTTCCATGAACTCCCTTCTGTTGGTCATCTTAACTTGGAATATTATTCCGAGTTCTATTTGAGTGGTTCCCCACTAAATATAAGTGATCGTTCTATACGGGTGTCGAACCATCGAAACAGTCCCTCGGGACTAACTCAAAGGTGACTGCCAATACAATAATACAATAAATTGCCACCGCTTTAAGTAAGAGATGTAATTTGGGAGAAACCAATTTGGGACTTTGACAGCCGACCGCTTAATACAAGTTGACCGCTAAATACGGTGACCTGGTATAATACAGGTTCGACACTACCCAGAAGGTAGTTTGATGTGCTAATAAATTCTTATTTTGCTTTTCCCTCTTATCTGTTTTTCTTGTCTTGTTTGCTTTTTTCTCTGACGAAGTTATTGCAATTAGACGGGAACATTCTAGTTTTGGTTTACAGTTCCTAATTAGTTTATAATTCAAGTTAAAATAGTTTAACAAGACAGACACACTCAATGAAATAAACTTGGTGTTTATAACATTTGTCTGTCCAAAAAGACAGCGAATAAAAATATTAGGGCCATCCCATGATGAATAGCTTCCACAACAATGGTACGACTGTAACTTCTATTGTTTGTGTTAAAAAACCATGGTAAACAGGAATAGAAATATGTGTAAAAACCGAGCCATTTTGCATATTGAAAACCGTTCTTCCATGTTCTATCATTCTTTACAATTTTCCCATTATCACTGCATATCCTAATGCCACGCAATGTAGAGCCTTGAGAGACATTTTTGGATCAAAACCGCCCCTCGACGATTACAAGATTATCTTGATTCATCCAACTGACATATCCATTTCCTTTGAGTGAAGGACTCCTTAGTTGGCTGGACTCGTTTGCAAGTGCAGAGTACATATGGACATTTGATGACTGGTACTCCAGCTTAGTCCTTTAGGATATTGTGCACCAAGATCGTGACGTACTTCCGGTCGTGCTGACATCATCATCGTCATCTGACTCGTCACCTTGTGATATGTCATCCTCATCCTCGCTACTCTCCGTGTCACTTATATCCGGGAGACTGAAGCGACGGATGTGCTTAGCTGTGACGTAGCCGTCCCCTGTTTCCGGTCTGCAAAGGAGGCGAAAGAGAGGATGGTTAACTTTTCCTCAAATCTACAGATAGCTACCTCCGCTAGGGTGCAAACGTTGCTGTCTTTGACAAGACGATCGTTTGGCGAGCGAACGTAAATTGGAAAAGATATTCACACAAGTTAAGTCCTTAATTCATACGAGTTTGGTTTTTTACAGCATCGATGCTGAGTGGTCTTCACATGAAACTAAAACTTGACCAGACTTTAGTTACACATCATGACTTTTTCAAGCTACTTGAATCTATGCCAAATCTGGAGTCAAACATTTTACGGCTTTTGAAACCTCGTTTGTCGACCAAAGCTCAGAAAGAGCGAAAGAAATGTCGCAAGAAGAAACCTCCAATTACCTTGATCGTTTCTTGACCTTTGAAATCGGTAACTGATCCCAGAGTTTCAGCTCCAGTCCTCCCGTACACATCCTGTGAAGGGTCACCTGATCACGTGTTGTCTGCGTGCATGATAGGCACGTGATGCTTCCTGTGTTTTTGTCGTCTACGGTTGCTACATATTCCTCTGATGGTAAACGGCGAACTAAACCATCGAAAAAGTGGAAAAATAAACTGAGTTAAAGATGAAGTAATTGATTGACCAACAATCCTGCTTGGGTTGATCTGTTTGGAGCAATTTTTAAGTGAATAGCTTAAGTTGGTTTGACTTCGTTCTTTAGTTGGTCATAAGGACTAAATCGACCACCTTTCCAATCAGATTCAAAACAAGAACCAATCATGAAAAAGGCCACGCGCGTTTTCCCGCCCTCCACGCTCGTCACCGCTGTTCACCTTGAGTCCTCAGTAATTTCTTGAGATATTTTTCTTTATTCTAATTGGTCACCAGCTTCGGAAGCGTCTTATCAGAGCGAGGTGGACCATCGAGAAAGGGGACTGGGCGCCTTCCGTGCCCCCTTCCTTCCTTCTCACCGTCGCTTGCCCCCTTGGAACAAATTTCCTTCTCTCCCCAGCCCTCCGCTGGCAGAGATGACCGCTATAATTTTAACCAAGAAAAGCATGTGCTGAGCACTCACTCGCCAAAATTACGTCTGCACTAAGGGGTATCTAATCGGCAAATGTGAGTGCGCTTATGTGTTGTGACGCTAAGGGAGTTTTACAGGGTATGCAAAGAAGCAACTGCGTGAATAGCTCCTTTCAAGCTGTAGAGCAATAATTCATAGAACATCTGAAGCCATAATGTGAGGCAACCACACTGAGCAAGGTAAAAAACAAGCCTTACCATTCAAGTATCCATTGCCATGGTCCAGGTCGTAACCAGCGCTAACAAGACACGAACCTGTCGTTTCCATGGCACCTGTCGACCCGAATTCTGTCGTGTGATTACGAATCTTTCGGAGTTTACCTATGCGATCAGACAAAAAACATGAGAAAACCATCGGGAATGAGACATTCAACCATGACCAAACATAATTCAGGTAAAAGAATGTGATGGCTGTACCCGATTTTAAGTCCATCGCCTTCATGTTAACTCCATCATCTCCCCAGTATACTGTTTCCTCCGTTGTTGCCAAGCAACGTACCCTCCTTGGTTTGACAGTCACACCCGCGGTAGTTTGGTCCACAGGAGCCTGGTCCGAGCTCATTACAGGCTTGAGAGAATTGTCCCTCACGTCCCAAACCTTCACCACTCCTCTGGCCGAGCCACTGATCACTCGGTCGTCCTGGAACTAAAGGATTGGAATTAAAAAAATCGAATTCTTCAATCAAAAGTCCTGCTGTTCATAAAAGAATCATGTTGTCTATAATTTTTAAAACAAAAAAAGGCTTGTACTCTTTCGAAATGGCAAAATTACTTTTCTCTGCATAACCTTTGACTGGGCATAAAATCGACAAAGTTGTTTATATCAAAGCGAAAAGGATTATTTCATGAATAAACTTCGCTTGCTTTATTTTTCTCAGAAAGTAATCAATAGCAGTTCCAAAGCCTTTTGACAAACCAAGAGAATATCAGCCGAACAAAAAAAAAAGAAATTGAAAAACAATTTTTCACGCGGGCGTGATTTCCGCCCGTCCGCCTAGGAGTACCATGTCACCATAGTTACCTTAATGGCCGTGACCGCATCTTCATCATGACCACGCACAGATCTCACGCAATTTCCGGTCTCAAGGTCCCACAGCTCAACCTTACCACCATCTGTAAAGATACACAATAATGTTTGCTTTCCTCTCTTTTTAAGATCATGCACTACGATTCGACAGTGAGGTTTTTCCCATGATCAGTTGAGGGATTTTCGTTTTATTTGAAAACAACAGAGTTTCGTGGTATCTCTGACAGACGAATATATTTGTCAATCGGTGAATCACGATTAAAATTGACCTAGCAGTTACATCTGAGTATAGATATTCTTTTTTTCATTTTACCTACTTGCGTTGGGCATACCATTTGAAACGATGAGTACCACTCAGACTGTGGGGTAATTTCGTCAGACTGAGAATAACAGTTCAACAGATTGAACTATGGTAACTAATATCTGGGCAAAAATCAAAATGTATAAATAGAGAAAAAGCTTGTTAAGAAACAGGCTATACCTAATTGCCGTTCTAATTCTCTTATTTCACATTTTTAATTCTACATATTGTTTCAGTTGAAACCAAGAATTCAATTAACGTTTAAATTTTTACACCATATTCTGTAGCGTCTGATATCTTGAAGGCCACAGTCAAGGCTGATGCAATCAGTAACTTTGCTGGTTTCGCAGACAAAAAATACAGCTAATTCATCAAAACTCAGTATATATATTTTTTTTATAGTGACGTTCCAGATATATTTTTGTTCATTATGACGTTCCCATACAAGTCTACGCTTTCGCTGACTGAGGGAGCAAAGTTCGCTTGTTTATAGAAACGTGATCAACACAACATTATCACATGTTAGTACAAGAACTTTGACCAACCTAGTCCAGCCGCAGTTAGATTACGGCGACAGTCGAGGCATTCAACAGGTGAAAAGGCGTACATGGATCGTTGTATCTGACCTAAGGAACGAGGAGAAAAAAATTCACTTTACAACGAAGAAAAAGTTACTACGCAATCAGAATTATGCAAGGGAAAAACCTTCGAGCTACATGTATCTATTATTAAATGAAAACGAAAATGAAAATGCATTCACATCACTTACGCACAAATCCCATTTTTAAAGTGAATGAAGTTAACACTGTTCTCAAATCCCCGTTAAGATTTCAGTCGCTTTCTGACAGACAAGCAGTAATTTTCGCGTTTTTGGTAATATGGATGTATTTGAAATTTGAGCTTGTATAGGCGAGTTCACAATTCCTGTTATGCAAATACGTAACTCCCAAAGGACCATTAAAACAAAGGGGAGGTTAAGTATGACGTTTGCGGCATCAGCAAACATAATACTTAAGACGTAGAAACTAAACCGAGCAAGCGTTCGATTCCATCTTCCGTGACTGCAACCGTTTTCCGAGTACAAGAACAGAAACGAGAGAAATGAACTTCTGATCGCTGGCTAGGTTAAGACTCGTAAAAGTAACGTTATGATTTAATAACGTGACGGAGGCCACAGATGCGTGACTCCACAACGTGACAACGAAAATATCACGTACAAACTCACGTTGATAGACTTGATAAGTAAACAGCAGAAATAAAGAAGTTCTGCAAACACACATATTGACAAAAATATAACACAGAAACGGCGATAAGATCGACTTTCAATCTCTTACTGATTTATGAAAAAGAGAGGACGTACTGAAGGCGGGTTTTGGGGGAGGGAGGGGGGAGTTGGTAAGTCAAGCGAAGAAAAGTACACGAGCCGCTCTTCGATACACACGCCACAGAACCGCGTGACCACGCTGTAAAGCTACTTCCTTGCATACAACTGCTTAACTTACCGTTAGAGAGAGACCAGATTTTCATGGAGCAATCTTTTGAGCCCGTGATAACCGAGTACTGATCAGGTCGAAAACCGGAAGACACATCTGGGGAGATATAGCAAATAAGTGTAAACACTAATGAGGTTGATGGGGACGGCCAGAAATGGCTCCAGAAAGACGAAATAAGATAGCCCTACAGATCAAATTGATAACAGATTTGGAAAATAAGGCCGAACAGAACGGGAGGTTTAAGAGAGACGGAGAAACACAGGTAAGCAGAAGGGCAAAAAAAGGGTAAACAGATGAAGTCACAAAGAATGTCTGACCGACGGAGACAGGTAGACTGACAGACATTGCAACGGATGAATAAAGGGGGGAATTTTCTTAAGAAATAGTTACTATGGTGCTGCTTCGGTGAAGGATTTTACAAGATGATTTTTTTTTTCTTTTTTATCAACTGAGTTGGTAAATTGGCCACCGTAAAGAGTTTCCAAAGCTGATGTATCGAACATAAACCCTTCGTCAGAGCGGATAACGACGGGCTAACGCTCGAAACGTCAGTTTTAGAGAGACTGCAACACAGAGAGTTGAGTAGAGATGCAAGGGGGGGATCCTCCAGAGAGTAAGGTCTAACAGAGAAAAATAGATGAATACCCAGACAGAAACATTGACAAAGAAATATCAAAAGCACTCACTCACCGCATGATGCCATATCCCTTTTGGGCAGAAGGAAAACAGAAGTTACAGAGCCAGTATGACCACCAAGGCTCCTCATCTCTTTCCCAGTGTCAGCATCCCACAACTTC
Source organism: Stylophora pistillata (assembly GCF_964205215.1). Classification (NCBI taxonomy): domain Eukaryota; kingdom Metazoa; phylum Cnidaria; class Anthozoa; order Scleractinia; family Pocilloporidae; genus Stylophora; species Stylophora pistillata. The sequence goes on from NC_142526.1 coordinate 11,113,259, forward strand.
AGCATGGTGTCGCGACTGCAAAGAAACCAGCGACGTTGTAAAGTAAGAAAAAACCAGACTTATTACGTTTTAAAAATCGAGTTGACTTCGAAGCAAACGTGAACTTCTTCAAGGTTTTTGGCCTTTTTTTTTTTTTTTTTTTTTTTGTTCTTTTTTTTTAAATAAATGTCTCTTAATAATTAAACCACCCACGAGAAGCGAACCAGATTATAGCTCTACGGATAACACAACTGAGAATCCAGGAGTGATCAGCATCCAATTTCTCCTTACAATATCACCCCTGAATCACACATCAAAGTCATGAGAATAAAGGAAATGATCACCGAATAGTGAAGCCCTTGATTGTTAAACAAATTCTCCTTGTCTGCACCTTAAGAAATGTATAGAGAACAGTATGGAGAATATGCATACTGATGTTAGGGTGTAAATGGTTAAAGCTGAAAAAAAAAACGTTCGCAATTTAGCCTCACGATACTATTGTGATAAGAAGCAAGACGTTACTGAGAAATTCAAAACTAACACTTTAGTGTTAACGAACACAAACAAATAAATTAACGAAAAATAGATAAATAAACAAAATTAAACTATGAACGATAACGGAAAAAAAAATTCTTACGAAAAACTCAGGGGTTCCCGTTGTACAGTATCTTTTTTTTTTCTCAAGCCTCGATTGGCAGATTTATAAATATGTAGCGGCAACGCTAAGTTCTCGTGTTCATTGCTTTAAAATATTTTTAGTGCTTCTTCTGAAATCAGCGCTTAATTGATGCGGTTCGTGATTTTGTGAACAAACAAAAGAGGCCCGGTGAACTTCCCGTGGACAATAAAATAAAGAAAAACGATAAAGTCAATAAGTTAGCTGGACGTTTGTATTTCATGTTAGCGCCATTACTAACTCGTTTTTAGAAACAACAAGAACCCGAAACGACATACCCATTCTTAGTATCTTATGTGGAATTGTCTTAAATTTTTTATGTGTGATGACGGAGGAAGATTCATGCACCATTTGGGAGACAAATAGAAAGACACTGAAAGACACAAAGGTCTAGCTAGAGTTACTCTTCTGTAATTTCACTACCTAAAAAAAAAGGACACACTTCATAGGTTCACGACCACTGAACTCAGAGACTGCTTTTCTTCCACGAGAAAACAACAGCATATGCCGCGTTTCAACGATTTGCAGATGTGGAGGAAACAGTATTGGATAAAGGACATTCCAATTAAATATAAGCTGGAAAATAAGATTTTCTGAATTGATATCGGTAACTGAGGTCGACTAGGAATAGCAACATTACACGATAAGTTGATAACAAGTAACAGAGCCATTAGATAAGTAACAATACCCGTTCTTATCCTTCCTGATATTAAACAACATGGCAGTAAGTTAGTAGCTTGGAATGCCGATAAAATATTTCACGTCCTATCACCGTTCAATCTTAGCATGACGCTTCTCTGCTGCTTTCGCCGAGTTTGGCCATGGTGTGTGCGCCTGTCAATCGGTAAATAACAGCCTCAAGGCAAGCCAAAGTTCCTTGCAAATTAGATGAAACTAAACTATCATTAAATATTAAGAAATTCAAAGCCGCATATCGCAGCAGTGAACTGGTCTTGTGGCAGGTACGTGCATAACTGTCACGGTAGATATAACTTGGTGTTCATGAGATTATTAGCAGAATAAACAATTCAAAACGTGAAGAAATTCGCTACAAAGAAAAACTTCAAACACTATCCTTTTTAGACGAACTCTGACAACTTGGCGAATGAAAATTGTAGGCAAAATTGTTTTTATTCTGGCCGAATTAACAAGGCCGCCGGCAAGTCTATCGTTTAGATGGAATATCTGGCTAGGGGCTATAAGGACCAAGTAAATATTCCAGTTAATTTGTAAGACATGATTAAAGAAAGAAACAACCTTTTTGCGAAACAGCCTGTGCTTCAACTTATTTGGCTGGTCAAAATAGCTGCTGCCAACTCAATCTAGGCGCTGTGATCACGTGACAAACCAGCACCAATCACATCACGAGTACTGATATCTACTTGCTGCACTAAACGCCATAAAAAAAAAAAGGATTTTCCCGTAGATTTCTTTGGCGCTACCAGCTAAGGCAAAATCGCGATTTGAAATCTGATTAGCTTCTTCGTTTATCCATTAAATATTTTTTGAGAGCTGGGTTGTCTACAAGAGATTGTAAAATGATAAACTTTTGGTTATTTAACCTTTTTTTCCCCGTTTGCTTGAAGTCAACTGAACATAACAAATTTTACTGTCCAACTGAATATCACAAAAGAAAATTAATTCGTAAGAAATTCAAGCAAGTTTTTCGATTGGCCATCTATGGTTTTTCTTTGAGAGAGATGCTCATATAGGGTTGACAGAGATTCTTACTGTCATATAGAGGTCTTCAAATTGCTAAGATAATCAGGCAGGTTTGCCCAGACTGGGGAGGCATACTCCATCACTGAATGAATCAGGCTGGAATACACCATAACTAACTCCCTTTCTAAAACACCTGACTTCTTCAGACAATGCAGTGTGAACAGACGTTTGTGAGCTGTCTGAACAATGTACTCACAGTGCGTAATGTCGGGGGAGGGGGGGGCAATATCAGAACACTATTAAAGTACAAGCCCCCAAAAATGAATTTTGAAGTAAGGGGTTACACAGATTACACAAATTGTGATGCACTTTAAACCCTTAGAATGACCAGCATGTTATTTCTCCTTAAAATAACATTGCTGAATCATTATTATCCTCATGGAAAAGAGGACACTATTGCTACCTAAAAAGCTTTCATTGATAAAACAATTTTCCTTATCACTACCCAAAGGCAGAAAGGAAATGCATTAGCTTTTTCCCATTTTGGGGAAATCTTGAAGCAATTTTTCCGCCAAAAAGTGAGGGGCATAACCCTTACTGCAGTAACTTGTACTTCTCTGGAGTATTGTGACATACATGATAATGGGAGATCAGAAAAGACAATCCATGATGCATGTATCAACATTTCTTTCAACCTACTTCAGTCCATAGTTTTCCTCATAAATTTAACAGGAGAATTCGGTAATTTTAAAATAACAACCTATAGCTGGTAAGCTTGTCTGTTCTCATAATCTGTTTAGGAGACAATTTATTGGAATTGCAAGGAGAGGTTAAATTTTTAATCATTTCGGGGAGTTTAAGGGTTAATAAAGGAGCTGAATACCATAGCATTCGCTCCGACAAAGGGCTAACGCTCAAGATGTCAGCTTTTGTAATCGTTATGGTAGCCAATTTGCCATTTCAACTTTGTTGATATATCCAAATTATTATGAATACCATAGAGACAATGACAACAACATGGATATATCCAAATTATTATGAATACCATAGAGAAAATGACAATGACATGGAAAAACCATGTGCAATACTTAATATAATCAATTGTAAAACAACATTTGATGGAACATACCTTCCAGACACAAGAACTGAGCCCTCGCAATGAACACAACATATTGCATCATTGTGACCTTCTAAAGATCTCACATAAAACTTCATATCACTGTTTATGGGTGATGATGGCAGTTTGTTTGTTTTTGTTTTAGCCAGTGGAGTATCAGGCACCTTGTCCTGAACAGCACCCTGATTAGTACTCTCCCTTTCATCAGGTTTATTTTCATTCTGTACATTTTGGCTGACAACCTCTTGTGGTGGTCCTTCAACATCAGATGCTAAAAAAGTTGTGGTAGTTACTTCATCATCTTTGATTTCTTGTTGAATGAACAAGTTTGGTTCATCTTCTTTTGGTTGATTTTCCATTTTTTGTATTTCAGCATTCAGTTCAACTTCCCTTGTTACCAACTGCTGCACTTTGGAGCGTACTTCATCTTTTGTGCAAAGCTAAAAATATCCAAAAAAAAAAAAACTCAAAATGATTGATTACTTAATCTGTTTATTTAAAAATAAAAAACTGCACATCTATGGTATAACAACAACATGATAGATCATTGCAAGGCAAGTGACCTACACTGGGAGAGCCTCATTAATTCAGGATTCCATAGTGTTATGTAAAAAGAGTATTAATCATCTAGCACTTTGTTAGGTATTGAGGTGCACTATGAAGCTACAATGGAGATCTTGGTGGGCTAAGTTAAAAACACATGCTTGCATGGTTGTTCAGACTGTTTTGTTACCATTTCTTTCAGTTTTTCTCTTCTCAATGCTCTCCAAAGTGATAATAATAGTGATGTAGATTATTTTCTTGGGCATGAATACCTTTTGGGCCCTTCTCAGAGTCATTTTAACCCTCTCCTAGTGGTTCTGGCCAAAATGACTCTGAGGTGGGCCTAAAACATATGCCCACAGACAGAAATTCTGTTGTTTAAATTGTAACTTGTCAGGGGTTGGGATAATTGGTTTTCAGAGCAGATCTTTGAAAATGCACTGACCAGTACCCATTCATTTTCTGGGTGAATGTACTTTGGATCAAAGTTACATGCCTTCAGCTGTGGAACACAACAAAATAACTGCTACTGTATGGCTAAAACCCACATCTTTAATTCCAAAGTACTACACTTTAGCCTTAAGGCTCTTTCAGTTTCAACTGGACAGACCAGCAAGCGAATCCTTTTCCAAAGAAATATGTGAAAAATCAGTCACCGGCAATTACAGAACATTGACAAGCTGGCAGTGACTCAACAGAAAACGTTTGTAATGGTTTCTCATAGCTGGTTCAAACAAAAGGATTTTTTTGGGCAACCCTGGCTAAATCAACCTGAAATTGGTGTCGAAATAGACTTTGAATCGTGTTTAGCAAATTCAGCATTAAATAGAAATGTGGAAAATTAAAATCAGTGGTTTAAAAGGTAAAAAACATTGTTACTTACTTTCGACCAGACCCACCATTTAGAATAAGTCAACAGATAGATAAAAATAACCGGCATCTGTGCCAAAATTAACTCTCATGCTTATCTGTCGTTTCCGGCCAGGTGACCTATTCTTAACGCGGAACTCATCGAAGACGAAAAATAAAGTCACACTCGACCACGGGTAAATTACAGTTAAGCCGAATTATTTATTTTTTACTAATATGAAACACGACCTCAGTAACCTTAAATTAGAATTAAATTGATTGCTGACATCTAAAAAGCAAGTTGACCCATATCTCTGCTTATTCCGTTTTTTACTCTCAAGCTATAAGCAAAGAAGTGGAGCTTTAGCAAGACGCGTAATAAACGTGGCTATTGTTTACAATAGCATCGTTTCTTAACGAAATTTTAACTTTTTCTATTACCTTACGGTATTCTTCTTCCGTTAATTCTCGCTCTTGTTCCTCTAATTTTTCAATTTGCCGTAGCTTTTTCCTGAATTTTCGTAACTCAGTTGCGATTTTCTGCTTATCGAAGTCGGCCATAATACACGGTAAAATAGAGATGAGACTGGGAATTAGTGTTTCAACATCTTCCTGGCTGGGGTATGGCTTGGTCTTTTCTCATTTCTACCCTCCCCCTCCCTCACATTTTGATGATCTAACGGGAATGCCAAAAACACAGCAAACAGCAGGTCGTTTCTTTATCTTTGTTTTCCCACAGCGATTAAAATTTTAACCCAAATTTATTTGTCTCCCAATCAGATAACATTATTAAAAAAATGGCGCTTTGTATATAAAGCTCAACTCTATCAGATGAGATCCGTTTCGATAAACTAAAAAGGTACATTTCCATATAGTCCATATTTATTAAGATTTAGAAGTCAAAACATGTGTTGAAACGAAATTATTTATATTAGACCGCGTCATGAAATAATTAAAATGGTTGATGGACCGTGCAGAATTGTATAAACATTCTAAAGCGATTTTTCTTTATTTCCTGCCGAGTATAATTTCATCAATTTTCAATGAACTTATATTGATTTATCGTCTTCTATTATTTGAATACCGAAACTGTTTCCAGAATCCCAGCTGCCTCAATAAAACTGTCGTATTTTGAGCTAGTATGTTTTAAAAAATTCAATATGGATTTCGAAATTAGACGCGTCCGTGGAAATAGAATATGCTGATTGCAAATAAGGAGGTGTCATTTCATTGGTTGGCGGGCGGCACAGTGGAGTGTATTTCTCTTCAAAGACGACAGAAGTAAAAGGTGTCTTGTATGTCAGAGCCATTAGCGGAACTTGCGCCTCGCTAATTGACAAACAGAAATGCTCATTCGCTGAATTCTCAATCGTGTAAAGAATCTCTCAGAAAGGTATTCTGTGTCAGCTACGCTTGAATTGTGAGGAGCGTGCGGCATCTCGCATCGTACACCCTTGATCGGTGTTATTCATGCCTCTTCAGTCAAGAGCCTTAGTTAATATATGTCAAGTGTTGTGACAGTCTTACTGATGAGTCACTTAAGAGAATTTTAAATTTCGCCTCTTGAAGACAACTTGTTTCGACAGCGGGAACTCGACAATCGATATACTTAATATATTTTATTGCTGACCTCAAATTTTCGCCAACTGTGGGTCAAATGCGAACGTTTCACGGATGGCGGCCAAGTTTAGCTGGATCGTAGTGCAAGTACTGCTCTCTGTATGGATTCGAATTTGTTGTTCTTCTTGCGGTGACCTCCTTGAAGGTAAATCCGGAGACCTTCGTTTTCCGATAAGCGGAGGAAATGTGGGCGAAAGCCTTCGCTGTACTTGGACAATTACAGTGCCAGAGAGGTTTCGTGTGAAAATTACATTGACGGACTTTGTCATGAAAACAACATGTTGTTCTTGTACGCACGATTTTTTAGAAATTCGCGACGGGTCTCTCGACAATTCCACTCTCATTGGACGATTCTGTGCTAAAAGGGAACCAAAATTTATTTACTCCACGAGAAATGTTATATGGATTCAATTTGCGTCTGATTTTCGTACCTACAGAGGTAATCGTTTTCGTCTGTCATACGAAGCAGTGTGTGGCAGCCATTACACTGATCCTTCGGGCAGTTTTCGCTCGCCTGGATATCCGTTTCCTTATGAAAACAAAGATTGCATCTACAGCATCAAGGTGCCGAAAGGGAGGATAAAGGTAAAGTTCGAGAGCTTTAGAGTTAATGGTCGAATGCCTGTTTGTTTATATGATTTTCTTGAGGTGAAGGAAATTGGATACTTTGTACTTTCAAATTCTCAAGGAGAATCGAGACGTGGTCGTTACTGCGGCATTAACAAACCGCCTATTATTTATTCTACAAAGGGACGAATTCTGTGGTTTAGATTCAAAAGGTCAGGTAGCAGCGAATCAGGATTCGTAGCTAATTATCACACCATTTTCGCTGGAGAGGGAACATGCGGTGGAACCTTTAAAGATACATCGGGGTTAATTTACTCGCAAAATTACCCCTATCACTTTCCACCCGGCCAAGAATGTGCGTGGAAAATTCGGGTGGATCCTAACATGCATGCACATTTATACTTTGACACCTTGAAGTTTGGATCTAAAATGGATGGAGTCTGTGAGTATGGACATTTAGAAATTTATGATGGCTCAGATGAATCCTCTTATAAAATTGGTGAGTATTGCGGAGATGTCATTCCTAACAAGATCATTTCTAGGACAAATGAGCTAATGATCAAGGCTATATCTGATTACAAGCAAACGAACATTGGATGGTTTTCTCTGCATTATGAATCATCTTCTGGAAGTGTTTGCGGATTGTCAAAGTTTACCTGCACAAATCGGCAATGCATTGAGAGTGATAAAGAATGCAATGGTCAAGAAGATTGTGAAGATGGTTCAGATGAAGAAGTTTGCCCTGAAACAAAAGACCCTGATTTTCTCTCTTGGTACCGATTCTGGCCAGTCAGCATTGTGGGAGGAATGCTTATTGTGGGAGTATGGCTTTGGAGAGCATGGAAAAAAATAATGGCAGCTCGATCTGAAGTGGACAGACCTCGTGTTGCTACTCTATCGCCAAATCATATCGAGATGCTCCCATGTACTTCTGTGGAGCCTCCTAGTTACAGCGAGGCTGTTGCTGAAAATGCAGAGCTGCCGCCCACTTACGAGGAAGCTCTCAGAGAACGATTGAACCCTCCAAATGGGATACAAGATGCTGACTCTCTTTGGGTTCATTCTGACCCAAATACTGGCAGCACAGCATTGCCCAGGAATGTAGGCCAAACTTTGTCTATGATAGTTTACGAGGGTTCATCAACAGGTTGTCATGGCTCTCCATATGACAGTCACAGAAAGAGAGGTTATACTTCTCTACACTTAAATGCTCAAAGTGTTTAAAGTTCTCCTAGGTTATAATTATAATAATTATTAGTTTTTCCACTTCAACAGCTGGTAGTTTGGCAGAGATCAGTCAGTCATTGGATGTAGCCTGCAATTATTATGGTTTTGCTTGACTACCCACTGTGACTGATTTAGAAAAAATATTGCCGCTCTATAGTCAATTGGAAGTAAAAGTTAAACCAATTGTTACTGGGCCACCCCTATTTTCACGCTCTTGTATTTTCTCTTAGCATTCATCCTTTCTTTGATTTCTCACTTTCTTTTGATTGGCAGCTGTCATTATCTTGGATTATATTTTCCTGCATTCAGACAAAATGAACTTTAAACAGAATGGCTACTTATTTAGATGAGGTCAAACCGAAACCACAGTTTTACCTAAGCAATTAATGGGCCTTACATACTCTCCATTAGGTTGTTTTCATTAAATAAATGTCCTTCCACTACTAACTTTCAGTTCTCTTGATGCTGTTCACAAAAATAAACATTCATGTCAAAGATTTAGCTAAATTCAAGATAGTTTAGAACTTGGTTCTGCTAAACAATGGCTAAACTTTGTTTAAATAAGTGACTCAATATGTTTAGTTTACAGAACATAGCAGCAGGCTTTCTGTCTGTTGTTTGTTTAATTCTTTCACTTCCAAGAGCTCATTACTAATTTCCTTACTGTCTTAATGCCTACAATTCCATTGGTGATGGCCGGGAGAATTTGGATCCATTGATAATACCCTAATTAATACTGCATAGCTAGGCCTTCCAACTTTCAGTAATTTTCCCAAAATTACAGAATAACTTTAGCTGACATCGGCAAATCAGTTTCCTTTTAATTTATATCAGTCAGAAATTCCAAAACAAGCAAAGTTAAATGGATGAACAAAACTCAAGTTCTTCAGAGGATGCATTTTTACGCAAGTTACCAGTTTTTCACAGTTTTGCTGCTGTAAAATTAAAGTGGCCAGACAGCTTTCGATCTCCCCAATATATTAATTAAAACACATGCTGGGCAATCCTCTCTCAGGGCTGTCAGTGTTATTGTGAACATAGTGTTTGTAAACTTGTTTAAGCCAAGTAATCTTGACTAGATTTCACCAAGATTTTAATGAAAGCTTAGGTAATTTGAAAAAAATGTATTACAAAAATAGGAAAATTACTAGTTCGCCAAATCTATATATATTTCAAAATTTACATCGAAATAGTGTATACACGGTTAGCCAAAGGGCTATTGACTAGTGTCTACAACAGAATGCAATTAACTCTACAAGCATTCATTGCCAGTGATACTCTAGCTATTTACAATAAAACTTCAGTTGTTCATAAACAGTGTGATTATTGCTCACTTTGATCACAGGGATGGGTACGCACTTAGATGAATCTATGGCAAATTGAGTGTCTCACAGACTAGGCACTTTACCCTTTATACCCCAATATCGGTTTGTATATTCCCCATACTGTTCTCTCTACATTTCTTGTCACACTGACAAGGAGAATTTGTTTACTGATCATGAGTATCTTAAAATATCTTAACCGCCTCCTGGTTAGCTCAATTGGTAGAGCACAGGACTGTTGTGCAGGAGGTCGAGGGTTCAAGCCCTGTCCAGACCAACACTCTGGGTCTTAAAATAACTGAGGTGAAATTGCTACCTTTCTATAATATCAAGAAATGGATAGATATTCTAGTCTTCTTGGATAAGGACAAATAAACTGTAGGCCCTGTCTCCTGCAGGGTTAGGGGTAGGAGATGTTAATTTCCCACGCATGAGATTACTGTGTGGTGGATGCCCTCCCCTGGGGTGGGATGGGTGGGTTTACTGGGCCCGCAGTACTTGGCGCAAGCTGTTGTAGTGTCCCTGTCTGTTGGTGAATCTAATAAATTAAAAAATTAAATTAAAATTAATTCCAAAAGTCTCAGTAACTAACATCAGTATGCATATTCTCCGTACTGTCCTCCCTCCATTTCCTATGCAACAGCTGAAGAGAATTCTTTTGATGATCAAGAGCTTTAGTTGGTGATCATTTCTTTTATTCCTGTAACCTTAGATGTTTTAATTCAGGGGTGATAATGTCTGGAGAAATTAGATGCTGGTCACTCTTAAGGTTGTGTTGAGGACAGTGTGCTTGAGCTTCTAACAGGTGATGAGGCCAAATAATGATGCATCCGCATTTATAAAATATTTAAGATAGTACACTCTCATTGGGGTCTAAAGAAGAGAGTATGTTAACAATTGTGAGGTCACTTTTTCTGTTTGGAATTTTGAGAGAAACTTATAAAGCGAAAAAAAAAAAAAAACCTTTTTCCTTTATTTACATGGCTTCATCTAAAAATAACAGACCACTAATAGTTCTTAAACAAATAAAATAAGACATCCTATCATCTTTTGTTGTATAAGATTTGTCAAGACTGGAAAAAGTGAAAATACCAATTCAATATGCTTAAAAATGCCCTAAGCACTGCATGGTCTTAATGGCTAGTTTTTAATAATTATCTACACTGGTATCAATGGTATCAAGTCTAATTTGCACACTCATTTTAAATTACACATTCTAATTACAAAGTTTCTTGAAGGCTGTATGTTAAATATTAAACCATAATAGATGAGTCTTAATTAAGCACTTTTTGAAACCAATTAATATTGTCCAAAAGCCTAATTTGAAGGAGCTTGTTCTAGAGCCTCAGGCCTGCAATAGAGAAGGCCCCATTGATGATCCAAGTCATCATCATCATCAAAAACCACGCTCAGCATTCTTCTTAACATGGGATGAAGTAGAGGCATTGGACTTGATAGCCACTTCTTCTGGATCAATTGGTCTGGTGCCGTCACTCTGTTCCAGTGGCAGGCTGCCCCTATTTTCATCCTGGGTTGAACTTAACACTGCTCCTTTAAAATCATAATAAAAGAAATATGAATTTCTCTAAAAAAGCCATGCAACCAACTGTATTAATTAGACATCTAGATCAAAAGATAATCTAACCACCAGCCAAAATTCTCCCACTAAATCTTGATGACCTGAGCTATTTCAATTGCACACATGCAGAGAAGAGTCACTTTTCAATACATACTCTTTTCATAAGATTCTGGTAGGAGGGGAGGGTTGGGGAAGACACATGGCGTACAAGGGTCGGTAACCACCTACCTTCACATGGGACATCAAAGAGTTCACTTCTGGTTTTGATCATTAACACCCCTGCATTCATTTATACAATAAGCTGAATTATACATTTTGATTGGTTCTTAATCATGATCTATTAGAGGACAGATGCAGAGATGACATTACCATTATCAACATTTTGCCTTTCAACATAATATAAAACAAATAGATCTCATGTTATTAAGTGTCTGACGTACAGTAAAAGATGAAAGAAGACATCAAACTTGGGTAAGAACATCAGTTGCACTTGGCTGGACCCTGTGTGCAACTTCTTCGTTCTGACCATGTTTTAAAGTAAAGGGACTACTCACTACTAAAGACTATTTTTAAAGCACTGTATTCTGATAACTGGCCCTCCCATTTAAATTTGCAAGTCGTTAAACCCGTTAGGCATCTCCGTTCCAGTGTTGCTCCAAGGCTTTATGTTCCATTTGTACAGGGCACCTTTCAGCATTCAGCAGCCATGATTTTTAACGAATTGCCAGCAAATATAAGGAATTGCACAGATTTTAAAGAATACTGCAGGCTCTGCAAGGCGTTCTTGAAGGCGCGTGCTTTGTCTTCCTTGTAAAGATATAGAAACAACCACCACCACCAACCAATATTTTCTGCATATTTACTTTCATGTATAGTTTCTGTTACAATTTAGTTAGTCATTATAAATTAGTTTTAATATTAAATTTTAGTATCGTAGGCCTTCACAGATGAAGAGCCACACCTTTTTATGTGGATATACTGTGAATAAACCGTTATTATTATTATTATTAATTATTATTATAAGTAATTTATAGTCTATTACTAAACAGATGCATGACAACTGGGAATCTATATTTATTAACTCTTTAAATCCTAAGATCTTGATTGTTAATTCTCCCCTGTATAGTAGCTGATTCACATTTCCTTAGAAATTAGTTAAGAGGATTTGGATTTAAATCAAATGAACAACTTCTACCTGATGTGTTCAGGTATTCTCATTACTTGTTTCCTGGATATAAATGTATGAATATTATGGGGAGAAGTAACATGTTCATCATTTCTGGGAGTTAAAGGACTTAAAGGGTTAAAAGTTTTCATGGAAACTGAACAATTGGAGCTGTCTAAAATGCTTAGGATCAAAATAAGTTCCAGAACATTGATGAATAAGAATTTCAATTCTCGTGGGTGGAAATCAGGGCCAGATAGTTCAATATTTAAAAAAAAATGATTCGTAATCGAGTTACCGTAATCGTCCGTGTATAAGCCGCACTTTTTTTCACAAGGGTGCGGCTTATCCATGGATACATTTGTGTTTGAAGTTCTCATAAACCTAATTAATGTTCATAAAACTTCTCAAGATGCCAAGAAACAAACATACAAGAAACTGAAAGCGTGTTGCTGTAGTTCATTGACTTTTTCATTGAGTGGTGGCTCCTAAAGGAGTCGTTATGTCTTCGAGTGTTTATCGGCGAATCTTGCTCTCCAAGAGTTCTTTCAAGCGATTAATTTTCGCTTTACTCGAACAACTAAACACCAACATACAAGGAATCTCCATTCCTCCGCAGAGCTGTTTGCAGTGACTTCTGCGGCCAGTCACTTCCACACATATCTTTCCGCCACGTGCGGTAAAGTTCGGTAAAGTACCACAAAATTCGCGAATACTCGCGAGGTAAATGGCGGACTGTTTCGTTGTTTTTTACTACCTTCATGGCAAATTTGTCGACTGCACTATCAGGCTCCTGTTCTGCATGAAGTTTTTCGCCTATTGCGGGTTAAATTACCGGAAGTATTGTAATATTAATTAATGAAATATAGGAACTGAAATGATTGCCTCAGTGCGCGTGCTTTCTGTTTATGCTCAGACAATGGCCATGCTCTGGCCCAGACTCCTCCCAACTTTTTAAAATGTTTAAAAAGCTTGGCTACTAAGACTACTAAGCACTTGTTTGTTCGTTTGTTTGTTTTTTTTCAATGCTGAAGGAGTTTCAACTTTATGGCGTGTTTCGAAGTGATAACCTCGAAAAATCGGATCGAAAGAGCATTTTAAGTTAAAGATGGTGTAAGTTCCAATGAAAAAGAAAGTACGACAAATGAAATTTCGCTTTCTTTAGACTTAATTAACAATTGGTTCATGCTTTAGCGTGCCCTATCGAGTTATGGAGCACGCGGGAAGTTTGGAGAGCACGAAAGAAGCGTAAGAGTTGCCCGAGGCGATAGCCGAGGGAAACTCTAGCTTCTTGAGTGCACTCCAAACTTCCCACGTGCTCCATAACTCGATAGTGCACAGCTGAAAGCATGAACCAATTGTTTTAGAACATAGCCGGTGGAATTGTGCATCAAATCCGACGCGAAAAACGGACAACAATATCAGTTGAAGCGAATCGTGACGGCGCTGTTTCCGAGTCTCCTTTTCCTTTGTTTTTCTCTCTTTCTGCCTCATTTAAGAGCTCTAGCCCAAGGGAAAAGGTCGAAACACTGTCTTCGTTTTCGGACCAGTAGGCCGAGTTTCTGTTTGTATCCATTATTGTCGCGAAATATATTATTTTTCCCCGCGCTAACAATGGCGGCTCGCGCGAAAAAAAAAGTTCTGGCGAAGTCGGATCTGCTGACGCTATCAGCGTGCACTATCGGGATTTTGAGCACGCTCACGTATAATGAATTTAATTGCGCGACTCTGCTAGCTATGTTCTAATAAATATGAAAGATATATAGCCACAACTTTCTATGTCGGTGTTTCGAAACCTTGATTGTTTGTAGCAATACAACTCTACTGAAACTTCAAACCGTATTGTTTATATTTTTTTTCAGATTCTGCTCTTCCAAATCGGAGGTGCGGCTTATCTACGGATGCGGCTTATACATGGACATGGACTTTTACGGTATAAGCCTCATCTCAAATTAAAGACAGAGCTCTTCCCTCTACTGGAAAGAGAAAGTGAAATGTACTACTGTAGGTCGCGTTACAAGATGTCACAACAAAAGTTCATAATTTACCAGAGGCAGATGATTCATTTGTCTTCAATATATCCAAAAGGTGGCCTTGTCCGTCAGTTTCGTCAAGAGCCCGGCAAAACACATCAAAAGCTCGGGGTCCACGGCGAGGAAGAATGTCCAAGAGCTTTCTCGCTTGAGCTCTTCGTGTGGGTTTTGCCCTGATGGTTTCCAAATCATTTTTCGATATACCTCTCTCTTGATATAGATAATTGGATAACTGGGCAGCTTTCAAGTGTTGCACCAGTGCCTCTCTATTCTTACTCAACAAATCTTTTTGCTTTTTATCCATTTTTTACGGGTGTCTCGAAAACGCAGACTTCAAAAACGCAGACCTCGAAAACGCAAGCCGCAGACCTCGAAAAATCTCTTTTCGAAATTTCGAAGAGAACCGTGGTTATCAAGCAACTTTTCGGCGAGGGAGACTTCGTCAGTAACAAATGAATAAAGGCTGATAGTTTCGAAAGAAACTGTTAGGGGCTGCGTTGGTGGGAGTAACGAAATAATTTGGATATATCAACAAAGTTGAAATGGTAAATTGGCCGCCGTAACGATTACAAAAGCTGACGTTTGGAGCGTTAGCCCTTCGTCGGAGCGAATAGAGGAATTGAGGGTTTGTGTGCTTTTAAAGGCAGAAAATGGAGCTACGTTATTGGTGGGAGCATGGCAACGAGAAAAACACGAATAAATTAGTGGAATCAAAAGCATAAATAAGTGTATAAATAAAGTTCATAAATAAATAAAAATAAATAAATAAATAAAAGTGCATAAATAAAGTGCATAAATAAGTGAAAAATTAGTGGAATGTAATCTATTGCATAACTTGCACTTATTGCAAAAAGATATACATCGGCGAAACAGGCAGAAGACTAGGTGACCGATTCCGAGAACACCTTCGAGACGTGGAAAAGAATGACAAGGACACATCGAAACCAGTCGCTAGATATTTTAATTTACCTAATCATTCTAGGCAACATATGGCAATCTGCGGTCTTTCCTTACACTTAGATAGCACGGAAAGCCGTAAAACTCTTGAACAAAAGCTCATCTTTCAAACCGGCAGTCTAAATCCCACAGGGATCAACGAACGCTTTTCATTCCACTAATTTATTCGTGTTTTTCTCGTTGCCATGCTCCCACCAATAACGTGGCTCCATTTTTTGCCTTTAAAAGCACACAAAACCAACAATTCCTCTATTCGCGCCGACGAAGGGCTAACGCTCGAAACGTCAGCTTTTGTAATCGTCACGGTGGCCAATTTACCATTTCAACTTCGTCAGTAACAAGCGTTACGCGCGACCGGAAGTCGACAAAGATCAATTTGAAGATTTGTTTCGCGTTGAGCCAGTGGTCTGCGGACTGACAAATTTGAGTGAAAGTCGCTCTCTCGGTTACTTCAATAACTGACTTACTTCAATAATTCACGCGTAGACTTCCAACGTTGAGCGCAGAACAAAACCATATATGGCTCCATAAATAGACATTCCCTGGTTTTAAGTCGCGGTGTACCACATTCCTTGAAGCGGGAGAGTACAAAACCTGGACCTTGGGTACATGGACCCCTTTCATGTCTTATGTCTTCTTAAATTTCTTCAATTGTCACTCACCAAAAGCTCTATTTTGGAGCGCGAATCTTGCATGAATAATTTCATCTTCCACCGCCGGCTCGACAGCTCAGTCTCAGGACAAAGCGTAGGTCGATCGAAGTAGGTCGATCGGTAATGTCGGAAAAATCAGCAGATTTTAAACACAGTATTTAGTCTAATTCCCTAAGCCGCTGCAAAAAACATACCCGCCATAACAACGTAATAAACGTCGGCTACATCCACTGGCGGCCCAAGCTCTCTTTAAGAACCATACAAGGAACACAATTTGCATATCGATTTATAAGGATTTGTATGGGATTTTCTACAAGATCAGTCCCGGCATGGAGATAGTTAAAAAGTGAAAATATTAAATAAAAATGGCTTACCTTATTCCATACGTGTGTTGTTTGCTCCTGGTGTCATTATTTTTACCGATTTAACTTGATTTAAACTTATTTTGAAGGGCTGTTAAGTGTAACGGGACGCGGGAAAAATTAACGGCTGCTAACCCTATTGGAAATGCCCAAAAGTTTAGGACTTTTAGCTGTTACCCGTAAATGCCCAATTAGCCTCCCTAATAAATGAGAGTCTGTTTTGAGGGTATCCCAGGGGGGGGGGGTCCTTGTTCCCTTGTTCCCTTCCAAAATTGTCCTATGTTCTCATGTTCCCACACTGTTTCCTTAGTTGTTCCCCGTTTAATAAATTTGTTTGGCACTTATCACCGCCCTCAATTCCCTCCCGCAAAAAAGAAAGACACCAAAAACAAAACTTATAAAAGAATAGAATACATTTAATGAGACGTTCAATTTGTGTGACATCATCTCGAACAACTGCGTGAAATTCATAATCCATCAGAGTGGGATGAGCTGTAGAACTAACCTTAATTCTCCTGATCAATCATCATAATACATAAACTCGTCCAAATTCGCCCTCTTGCTTGCTCGACGTGATCTTCTCAATGTGATATCTGATTGTTCTTGGTCTTCCCCTACACATTCCCTGGCTTCTTCGATGGTGACTGATTCTACATGACCGATCATGTGAGATTGATAATTTATAAATTCGTTCTCAGTCATTTCAATAATTTTTCATTAACAATGTTTTCTTTCAAAGAACCGCATATGTCCTCAACACTGATTTCCCTTTCCGCCTCTTCTGTGAAAGTTAATGGATCTGAAACACATCGGCACCAAAGCACCCAGGGTGCATTCCGCATAGACCCTACGCCGAAGTTACGCCGAGGGCTTTGAAAACGTACGCCGAGTAGGCCTCAATTTTACGCCGTTGGTAGCATACTTCGCCAATAATTGCCGCCGGGGCCAGATCTTTTGCCGCCGCGCCGCCGCGTAAGAGAGGCGGGTAAGAGAAATCCTGGAGACTAGTTTGTTGAAGGGATGTCCATGCTCGCTATCAGGAGCAAAAGCATTTACTTTTCATCGTTATGTGTTCAGTGATGGTGCTTTATTTTCTATAGCGATCGGTAGAAATCGAGGACATAAGAGCCGGCTAATATTGATTCAGGTACGTTTTCGCTTATCGTTGACAAGGAACTATGAATTTCCGTTGTTATCAGTTATCACTTCCGCGCCTTAGAATTTTAGAAACCATATTGTTCATAGAAGCAGGAAATATTCAAGGTAAGCACCTTAATTTTCGCACAATATGCATTAAATACATATACTATCGTGCTTCGCTTGCAAGGTTTTGCATTTACCGCTAACTTTTTGAATTTCAATACATCTTGCATGTCAGTAGGTGTCTCTTAAGATTTATACAAAAAAGTGCATGGTCACTGCAATTCCTTAGCTCCACAAGAAGCTTATTAAAAGCATCACATCATCTCCTCTCAAATACAGGCTGACGCTTTCATGAATGATATCATCACACTTCTTAAGTGAGGGTAAACACTGATCAGTTCAGTTTCGTTCTTCTGGAAAGTGTCTCATTTGATTGGCCTCCAGACTGTTTCTGAGCTCTCGCGCAGCTATAATAGCTTTCTGCAATGGCCTTTGGTCCCCCCTTTTGCAAGTACAATATCCAGGATAGCGCATGATTGTGGTTGTGCGATGCTATAAATGTCTTCCTGAGAGTAAAATGAGCTGAAAACATTCTGAATGTTCGTGTAAGCGGACATTGTACTCTTTTCCACTGGCAAACTTGATCCGCTTAAAAACGACATCCAAGGCATTGGAAGGAGCATGCTCAAACACGACAAGACTAGCATCCTGGGGATTCAATGGCTCATCAGCGACCTTGAACCATAAACCGACTAGGACATCATGATAGACTTTCCCAAATACCTACTTTTACAGCCGGCCTCTTTAATTCTGCCCATGTAACAGAATGCCAGTCGAGAATCCAGATCCATTCCCGACTTAATTCTGGATATGTTCCATATTAGAAGCAACTGTAAGGACACCTCACAAGCTCTTACGCCATAGGCATCGTACTCGCCGTGGTCTATTTCCAACTTCACGACGCCATCTGCCAATAAAACGCCACATTTTAGGCCCACCAGACCAGCCGCATCAAATGCCTGGAGAATCGTCAAGGAATGGTTTGACACAGCAGATTGCACTCGTCGGTCTAGTGCATTCATCAGATTAGACGGAAGACGTTTGTGATCTTCTTTAATGTCGCTTTCTTCTCGCAGTTTCCACGTAAACCGACCTCCAGTGACTCGTTTTTCCTCGTCTTTTGTGACAAGCCAGTCTTACAATAGCTCCACTCCTTTGTACTTTCCACCAGGCTTCACCGTGTCTCCAGCTTTCTTTAATCGCGGGAAATGCGCTATATCACCATTGAGCAACTTCTGATAGCTTTGCTTTAACCCTTGGTCACTAGAGTTTCAACTTCTATACAGGAGTGTCAAGCGACGGGACACGTAGCATTAGATCAAAAACAGGCCCCATGATATCCAAGCAGGCCAGCAAATCAGCAACAAAGTCTGATCTTGCAATCATGTACTGGAGCTCTTCCTTTTCATTTCGATTTGGATACAACGCTTCAAATGCTTTCCAGAGCGATCCATAGCTTTGCTCAATTTCACACCACTGTTCATAGGAGGAACTGGCAAATCGCTGACCTGCGCACGCTACCGGTCTTCGAGGTGTTTCACTGATCTACTAGCTGAAGGAAGGATGGTATTGAAGACGTTGCATCTTTTCAGAAACGTTTGGAAGAAGATGCCACTGGGTGATTTCGAATCCTTGACGTCAGACATCCCCAAATTCAAGATATGTGCAGCATCCCATGTCACTGGCAAGAACATCGTCAACAGTTACTGAATGTTCTTGTTCCTTTAATAGTCACCACGGGAATACGCGAGGAAGATTTTCAGACAATTTTGATGCAATACAGCGTCCTTGAAGATACCATCCTTTCTATAGTAGAGACTGACTTGGATGCCGTGGAGCAATATAATTATCATGCGTGGGGATGATGACGAGGATGAAGTCGTTAAGGATCAACTTCCACAAAAAACGGGTCTTTTACGAGACACAACGTAAAAGAAAGTCTTGATCAACTGAGTTTGCATTTTCTTAAACCCTTTATTTTAGGAGGGGGGGGGGGGCGGGGATTCGAGGTTGTGCGACCGTTTTGGTCACTGGTCAGTACCTTGTTGTGGAAAATATAAGTACGGAATGTCATACACTCAGGACAGCAAGTTCTAGTGTTTCTTCCAATCAAGGGCTAGCGAGCCGCTTGACTACCCACTGTGACTGATTTAGAAAAAATATCGCCGCTCTATATATAGTCAATTGGAAGTAAAAGTTAAACCGATTGTTACAGGGCCACCCCTATTTTCACGCTCTTGTATTTTCTCTTTGCACTAGACGCTGGTCACTCTTAGGAGTGTGTTCAGTGAGGACAGTGTGCCTGAGCTTCTAACAGGTGACGAGGCCAAATAATGATGCACCCCCATTTATAAAATACTGAAGATAGTACACACACTCTCATTGGTCAATAGATAAGAGTATGTTAACACAATTGTGAGGTCACTTCTTCTGTTTGGAATTACTTTTGAGAAAAACTTATAAAAACAAAAAAAAAAAACTTTTTTCCATATTTACGTAGTCTCATCTAGAGATGATGGTGGTTTGGAGAATTCAAGAAATTTATGCTAACCCTAAACACAATCCAGGGCCGGGTTGTTCAACCCTGTTCAACCCATTTCACGCTAACCCTGGGTTTAGATAACCCAGGGTTAGCATGAAATTTGATTTCAGATCTGAAAGCTTTAAAAGAAAATTAAGTTTAATTATTTTTATTTAAAATTTAATGATTGGATGCTCTAAAGAGAACAAGGGAAAATTATCTCAAAAAGGTTCTTGAATCGAGAAACAAAGAAACCTGGGTTAAAATTTAACCCCGGGTTAGTGCTAATCGGCCTTTGAATGACTGGGCCCAGGGTTATTATAAGACGTCTTCTCATCTTTTGTCATATAACATTTGCCATGACTAGAAAAAGTAAAAATACCAGTTCAACAAGATTTTTTCGAATTTCACATGAATGTGAAAGAGTTTTGGATATATTTCGTGATGCCTGAAAATGCCAAATATTTTTAATGTGACTGAGTTCTGTAAAGGGGTAGAGGGGACTCTCAAAGCACTACTAATGACGGACTGATTTACCTATATTTTTGACTGTGGTTTTGCCTCTTTGGCAGATAAGCTTCAACTCTCTATTTTTAAGATGTGGGTGTAATAATAATAATACTAATACTAATAATGATAATAATAATTTATAGACATATTGTGCAATTATCAATATAAGAATTTTTAATTGTGCATTACAATTTTAAACATTAACTACCTTAAAGTTACTAAAAACTGAAAAATAAAAATGTTCACTAAGATGTAAAAATATAAAAACTAGATAAAAAGAATTAAAAAGCTTTTGCAAATAAAAAATTCTTAATGGCTTTCTTAAACTTGTTTAAAGATTGGGTGTTTCTGATAGTGCCTGCAAGATTGTTCCACAATTTAGGGGCAGCCACATGGAAAGATCAATCACCGGGCATGGTGAGTATTTTGCCCTTGCAAGGAGCAAGGAGTAAGCCATCATTGGAATGCAAATCATATCTTCTGGTGTCTCTAACAGAAATCAGCTCACTTATGTAGGCTGGGGCAAGACCATGTTAATCGCTTTAAAAGTAGTTAAGATAATTTTAAAAAGTATGCGATATTTTACAGGCAGCCAGTATAATGACTTGAGCAGAGGTGTGATGTGACAAAATCTACACTCCTGAAATATGAGGCATGCAGCTCCATTCTTTCATTATATACTTTCATCTTTCTAAATTTATAACGTTTTTAATTGGATCCTTTCTCACATCATTCAATTTATCCAGTAAGGTGAACAGAAATTCAGAGTAAACTCCCTCAATCAGGTTGTATTGTGGAATAAAGTAACTTGACAAAGTCTTTGTGGCCAGGCAATAAAACAGGTCATCCAAAAGTCCAAGGAGATTGGCTGCCAAATTGTTATCTGTCCATAGGTGTGGAGGGTACCTGTGGCATGCTTGAAGAAACACCATTTTCAAGTGATACGAATGAAGAATATGAGGGCATTTTAAATGCCAGAATCTTATTTGTTTAAAAATTCTGTAACATGTTAAAGCTGCCGGAAATCGTGATGCTAATTCCTGTAACAGAATAAGTTCTACAACGCTGAAAGACAGTCTCCATTCTACTTTTGGTTGTCCACTAGGTGAACATTTTCCGACAAGATAAAGATGCTGTTGTTGTGCTTTATCCCAAGCCTCTTCGCTGAGCCAGTTCGGTTTCCCATGTACTGTTATCCACGACGGATACTCCCTTGGAAGACAATCATAAGGCAACTCTAATGCCACAACCAAATCGCAATTAATTGTAATCTTCTGGAAGTCTGTAGACATAGACAAAGTAACCGCTGGTGGATTGAATTCCAATCGGAATTTTTCAGTTAGTAAAGGGATTTGAGCGAAAATATGTTCAATTTGCTTGTACAAGTCTTCTACAATCAACAATGGATTAAGGTACATTTCTCCCTTTCTCTTGGGGTCGCTTGGGTGAATAGCAAAGGGAGCCCAAGTTCTTCTGTACTCCTCATCATTTAGATACACGACGAAGTATCCCTCGCTTGTATCTTCTTGCTTCATCAACATGGCGGGACTGTCCATAGATTTTCCGACTTTAACGTCTCGGAGCACACAGAGTATATCCATTTCGAATTCAAGATTAGGCTTTCCATCCCCATGCCTATCAAAATTAGGAATATTCACCCCTTCGGCTGTACTTCCAGTCCAGATAAATTCGACTTCCTTGTACAGGGGGTGTTTCCTTAATGGCTTGTACAAACAATTCTTAATCGCGCCAAATACGGATGGAAACAATTGTTTCGATAAATCATCCATAAATTGAAAACCGCCTCCATGCTTTTGAAGAGCCTCATTGAGGCTAACGATTGAATTTCCTGAGAGACGATCAACTCCTGCTTCCGCCATGTTGTTTCCTTTCGGTAAACCCCTTGGTGTTTGAAGTCACATTTTGTCTCCTACTACCATTGATATCGACAATAAACCCTCAAGGCTATAGATCCTTTATGAGGGGGGCTTTGGGACTTTCGGTTTTGACTGTTTTTTGGATCGGTTTTTCGGGTTTTGGGCCAAAAAGGTTCAGTTTTTCGGTTTTGATGTTTAGAGCGGTTTGCGGATTTTACGTGTTTTGGCATTTGGTTTTCACGAAGACTCAGATGCGGTTTTTGGTTTTTCCTTATTGACCCCTTCAAAGGTGAAAATGTAGCGGTTTTGTTGTTTGCATGCGGTTTTCAGTTTTGCTGCCTTTTTTCGTCGGTTTTTCGGTTTCGAAGGTTTTTTTTCTCTGGTTTTGCGGTTTCCCAGAGGCCCCAATGCCCCCCCTCCTTTATATATTTCATAAGATGCTGACAAGGAGAATTTGTTCAACAATCAAGAACATCTAGTTTGTGATCATTTCCTTTATTCTTGAGACCATAATGTGTGATTCAAGAGTGACGTTGTTAGGAGAAATAAGATGCTAGTCACTCTTAAGGGTCAGATGGCTTGGAAAATATAGCCACCACCATACATCACTTGCAGCACCCATGGGCAAGATGAAGCAAATCCTGTGTTTTGATCGGCTGCTACCTGAGTGGGCAAAATGAGCCCATCTTGCCTGCTGGCAATTGCCCTCACGATTGATCCTGTGCATGAAAAAAATTGAATAAGAACTACATTTCGTAATTCTTGGACAATTTCAGCGATGGAAATGCTAAAAGTGGCAGAAGATAGTCAAAATAAAGAAAATAGAAATGACTCTCATGAGTTTGTTGTGCTGCAAACACAGTAGGCTTTCTTTCCTGGCTCTTGTAGTAAACAAGTAATTCTTAATTCTTAAGAAAGCAAAATCTTTTTACAATATAGATCCTTAATTAACCAAGCTTGTTCAGCCAAGATGGCTGGATATTAGTCTTGTTCTTTTTTTGCATTTTTATGGGCTACATTTATTTTGGCCCATAAAAATACAAAAAAAGAACTTTGCCAATACCCAGCTGGCTTGACCTCACACTTGATTAATAATGCATATTTATGAGACATCTTGTAAAATTTAAGACAAATATATCATATGAGGTACTTACTCCAATCATGACAATTCTAGGTCATGATTCAAGGGGAAATTAATGAAAATAATAATAATAATAATTATTATTACTATTACCCACCTAAATAGGTGGGTGTTAAGGACCCTTTTAAACCAATTAGTAATGTCAGAAAGCCTAATCTATAGAGGGAGCTCATTCCAGAGCCTTGGGCCTGTAATAGAAGAGGCCCCATCACCATATATGGTGTTAATACAGTCCTCTTGCATGAAATCCTGGGAGGCAGAGTGGAGCGAACTTGAGTGGGTGTAAGATATTGAACATCACATAAATATGTTGGTCCCATGCCACTGAGAGCTTTAAAAACTAAATTAGAGTAAAGCTTTAACTAGAATTCATGTTCCTTCCAGGAGAAAATAGTTGAAAAGCTCTCTAAAATACTCAGCATCCAACAGGGGTGTTATGCAAGAAAAATGGACAAATTTTAACAACTAGCTACCCCCAGAAAAAACGCTCATAACTTGCATTGAAAAAAATGTATTAACTTGTTTTTCCAACAATCAAATTTGAGGCATACACGCTTCATGGGGTTCATATACACTTAAATACAAAGGTCTAGACTACCCCTACTTATTAATTTCATTTTCCATACTCAAATGTTGCTTAATGCATGATTACCCTGATGGCATTCACAAAAAAAAAGCATACTCAAAGCAGCATATTAAATTTTGAAGCTAGAGTGTCTTGAAATCTTACAAAATGATGATACAAATATTAGGACTGATTCTATTCTATCATTTCCTTTTATCATACAAAAAATGTTACATGCAGCCTGATTACCAGAGCAATCACAACTTGATGCATACCCAAAACTGGATATTTTGAAGTTAGTGTGTCTAGACAGCTTGTGATTTTCCAATACATGTATGTGGCAGAAATTCTTCAGATTCTACAGTTTTTAAAATAAGTCAAGACCTTAAAAATGAATCTTTAATTCTCAGAAGTGATTAACATGTCACCTCTCCCTTTAATATCAAACATTATCCAGCAAACAGGTAATGAAATTACTCAAACTTATCAGGTAGAAGTTGCAGTGACAATCATGTGATCTAACACCAAATTCTTGAGAATAACTCAGGAGAAAATGTTTGGAAACTTGAAAGAAGTTACAATCAGATCTCGAGAGAGTTAAAAAGTCAAGAGGTCTGAAATGCAAAGCAGGTGGTAATAATCACTGAATAAAGGCTGATAGTTTCTAAAGAAACTGCTTGGGGCTGTGTCGGTGAGGGTAACGAAATAATTTGAATATATCAACAAAGTTGAAATGGTAAATTGGCCACTGTTACGATTATAAAAGCTGACGTTTCGAGCATTAGCCCTTCGTCGGAGCAAAGCCCTTTCGCTCTGACGAAGGGCTAATGCTCGAAACATCAGCTTTTATAATCATAACAGTGGCCAATTTACCATTTCAACTTTGTTGATATATTCAAGTAATAATCACTGCAAACTTATCTCCAACAGCTGTAACTTACTCTATCACTTCATTAGTGGTTTCTGGACTTCAGCCATTTGATGCAGTTCAAATATGTCATCATTCCATGGTGTGTATTACCAAAACTTATCAGTTCAACTTTTGAATCATTTTCCTTTCAGCATTGATCACATAAGCAGTCACCTTAAAACTGTTTTTTTTTGTTTTTTTTTTTAAAAGCCTCTTCTGTAAAAAATAGAAAAATGTTCTCCTCTACCTAAATCAAAGTTCCACTTAAGGCATTCTACTTTCCAGCCTGCTGTTGAGGGAAAAAGAAAACTTTTTTAGTCAACATGATTACAGGTGCTGGAATTTGTTTCTTTCTATTGTATGACTCAAACTCCCTTGCAACTTTATGGTTTACTCTGATCAACATGCTGACAACATCTTCAGTATGGGCATAAGCACTAAAAATATCAGCTATAGCTTGGACAAACCAGGAACCTTTGGCCAAATTGTTCCAAGACACATATCCCGGAACAGTAGAGTATGCAACCAACATGTCTGCTTCAGCAGGCAGCGTTTCTGGTTCTGGCTCTGGCTCTGGTTTAATTGTCTTAGGTTGAACGTCTGGTACAGCTGTGCGAGGAAAGCCTGCATTTGCCTCAGTCAGTGGAGCTTCTATGGGAGACACATGCCCACTATCAATCACATCCACTCCTTGATCAAAATCACTTCCGCGACAAGCTTGGATAAAAAACATTTTTGGTTTCCCAATAAGATCTTTCGCTGCATAACCATTGAACAATGCCAGAAGATCTGGAATCGACACAAGCACTCCATCCACACCATAAATCTGCCCTTCCAACCCATGACTAAGGAGACAGACAACAACAGAATCTGCCATTTCATGGTCATTCAATTTTGCAAACTGGAATAGAGTTTCTTTGAGCTGTTTTGAAGACTGATTTCTGACCATTTTAACTGTGTACTGAAGTTTAGTAAACAACTCGTCAAGTTTTTTAGCATCCACATCAGAACCACCTCTTCTACTAAGGTACTCAAAGTCTACGTTGTTGATGATCAAACACAAGCCATGAGGTTTACACTTCATGGAGTAAACCAAGTCATTATCATCATCAAAACCACGCTCAGCATTCTTCTTATCATACGATGAAGTAGAGGCATTGGACTTGATAGCCACTTGCTCTGGATCAATTGGTCTGGTGCCGTCACTTCGCTCCAGTGAGAGGCTGCCTCTATTTCCATCCTGGGTTGAACTTGACACTGCTCCTTTAAAATAAGAACAAAAGAAATATAAATTTCTCTTAAAAAGCCAACCCACTGTGTTAATTAGACATCATGATCATAAAATAATCTAACTACCAGCCAAAATTCTCCCACTAACTCTTGATGACCTGAGCTATTTCAATTGCTCACATGCCAAAAACATTCACTTTTCAATACATACTCTTTGCATAAGATTCTGGTAGGAGGGGAGGGTTGGGGAGGACACTTGGTGCACAAGGGTTGGTAACCACCTACCTTCACATGGAACATCAAAGAGTTCACTTCTGGTTTTAATCATTTGTACCCCTGCATTCATTTATACAATAAGCTGAATTATAAAGTATACATTTTGATTGATTCCTATTCATGATTTATTGGAGGACAAATATAGACTGAGATGACATTACCATTATGAACATTTTGCTTTTTAACATATAAAACAAATAGATCCCATTTTGTGGAGTGTCTGTACATTAAAAGATCACAGAAGACATCAAAATTTGGTAAGAACATCAGTTACACTTAGCTGGACCTTGGGTGCAACTTCTTTGATCTGACCACAGTCATTTTAAAGTAATTTATAGTCTTTTACTGGACAGATGCATGACAACAAGAAATCTATTTATCAAACCATTTAACTCCTAAGATCTGATTATTAACTCTCCCATGTAGCTGCTTCACATTCCCTTGCAAATTATTTTAGAGAATTTGGAGTTAAATCAAAATAACAACTTGTATCTGATGTGCTTGGGTATTCTCATTACCTCTTTCCTGGATAATGTTTGGATATTATCAGAAGTTACATGTTCATCATTTTTGGGAGTTGAAAGGGTTGATGGATGCTCTAATACTTAAAAATTCAACGAGTGGCTACACTGCCATCCATTACTTCAACAATTTTTTGGAAAAAAAGTACTAAATAAGCAGTCTGAGGTTCATAAACATTATGCAGCTGAAATTGATGTTGTCTCCCATCTTCCAACCTACAACGAAAACACACTCGCAACTTGTACACTGATACAAAAAAAAATCAAAACTTTTCATGGAAACTGAAAAATTGGAGCTGTCTGAAATGTTTAGGGCCAAGGGAAATTTCACTAGAACATTGATGAATAAGAATTTCATTTCTTGCTAGTGAAAATCAGAGCCAAATAGTTAAAATTTAATAAAAAGCGATTCGTAAAAATTAATATGCTCAACCTCAAAAACAGAGTTCCTAATACGCTATTGAAAAGAGAAAGTAAAATGTATTACTGTAAGTCACAATGCAAGATGTCACAACAAACGTTCATAATTTACCAGAGGCAGATGATTCATTCGGCCTCAATAAATCTAAAAGGTGGCCTTGTCCGTCAGTCTCGTCAAAAGCTCGGCAAAACACGTCAAAAGCTTTCGGTCCACGGCGAGGAAGAATGTCCAGAAGCTTTTCCGCTTGAGCTCGACGTGTGGGTTTTGCCTTGATGGTTTCCACATCATTTTCCGATATAACTCCCTCCTGATATAAATAATTGGATAGCTGGGTAGCTTCCAAGTCTTCCACTAGTGTCATCCTGTTCTTTCTCAACAAATCTTTGTGCTTTTTATCCATTTTTACCACAGTTATTTTCTCCGTTACGTCTCCCTAAAACCTATCTAAACGAAAGACGATTATTCTTCTAACGGGACTTCCAATTGGTCAGATAGCGGTTAAAGTTTACCAGCCAATAGTAGAAAATGTCTTAAATTGATGACGAGAATAAAAACTCTGTTTCTTGCGGTCAGTGGTAAATACGATGAGAAACGTGGACATGTGTGTAAAGCAGTACGCAGAGTATTCAGAGTTTGCGAAGTAACCCCCAACAGGGAGTGTCAGATTATTTCAGCTCAAGTTTTCTCCAAACCAATTTGCCATTAAAACCCAGAATTGTCTCCTAAGGTCGCCTTTTTTTCAAGTTACCATGGTCGCCCGTGTTATTCAAGTTACCATGGCTGAGAAAACCATTGATAAAATTAAGACACCACTCTGACTTGGATCTGTGATCACTGCCCGGCATTCCAATGGGCATTCGTATCGTACTCCACATCGTGAAAATCACGCTGATAAATGGTTATTTCAGTGATCTGAGGTTCGTGCAGTAATCTATATTATTTTCGGATACAATGTATATACGAAGTTCATATATTTTGAACTGCGGTATTAGATACGTATGATGCACGATCCTCGCAGTAGAGAGCGCTATTTATGCAAGAGCGAAAATCACACCTGAAAAAATCAGGCCTGTACGGGATTCGAAACACTGACCTCTACGATACCAGTGCAGCGCTCTACCCGAGCTAACAAGCCAACTGGGAGCAGGCCGTTGATAGCATAAATTTTTTTCAGGTCTGATTTTCTTGAGGTCTGATTTTCTTGAGGTCTGATTTTCTTGAGGTCTGATTTTCTTCAGGGCTGATTTTCGCTATTGCATAAATAGCACTCTCTACTGTGAGGATCGTGCATTATACGTATCTAATACTGCAGTTCAAAATATATTAACTTCATATATACATTGCATCTGATTTATCATCACGGGTTTATTACGAATCAACTTAACGGCCTGCTCCCAGTTGGCTTGTTAGCTCAATTGGTAGAGCGCTGCACTGGTATCGCAGAGGTCAGTGGTTCGAATCCCGTACATCATCCTGATTTTTTTCAGGTCTGATTTTCGCTTTTGCATAAATAGCGCTCTCTACTGCGAGAATCGTGCATCATACCTATATTATTTTGGACGCATAAGCTTAATATGAAGGTCCCCAATGGAGTTCTTCAATCCCGCGATCCCGACTAAAATTTTCTCTCAATCCCGTAATTCCAACGGCCAATCCCGATCACGATCATAACAGTTTTTAGACGATTGTAACGTTTTTAGATAGACTAAACACCTGATTTTTTTCATGAACTGAGAACATCAATTTCTTTATAAATTCTCGGGATATCACGGTTCAGGGTTCATTGAAGTGATTATTTCTCGAATCCCGCCCCTCAAAATCACCGATTCCCGTGTCCCGTTCATGTTCATGACAATCGTGAACCTCGCTTCCTTCCTACTCTTGGTTCCCGGATCTCGGCCCTCAAATGAGCCCAGACCTGGATCCCGGAAAACATACCGGAGACCCTCTAAAATAAGTAATACGTTTGAAAATAGGTTCGATGAAAGGATTTTGTGGTGAAGTTGATATTAACGATGGCCTTCTCAAACCTTGCACCATAAAAAGACCTCCAAACTAGAATTCAAGTAATTCTTCGAACTGGTTGCGTCAAACACCATTGTGAGAATGATGGAGAAATCGGCATTTTTCTTCAAACAAATACCAATCGAGATCTCGTTGAAAGTTTTTACGCGAAGACGATTCAGATTCTTCACCTTTAATGTACATAATTCCCGGCGAAAATGCTTCGGAAGCTGGTAGGGTTCTAGTCCAGGGTAAAATGCAGTGGTTTTCTTCTCGCTCCCGACAAAATCGGAAAATTACTCTTTATAAACCAAACAGCAGCTCG
Source organism: Stylophora pistillata (assembly GCF_964205215.1). Taxonomy (NCBI): domain Eukaryota; kingdom Metazoa; phylum Cnidaria; class Anthozoa; order Scleractinia; family Pocilloporidae; genus Stylophora; species Stylophora pistillata. The sequence continues at coordinate 11,143,074 of NC_142526.1, forward strand.
ATCTGAAATTAGACTTTCGAACTCTTTTTGCTCGATTGTAATGGTAACTCGCGGCGATGGAGAAAGTGTTATTTAGAACCATTAAAATGAGTCAGTGTTAGGTTCTCAAAACGATTATAATTTATTTTGAACCTTTCTGTTTACTGTAACAGGACGCGGGAAAAATTAATTGTAAACTCTACTGGAAATGGCCAAATTTTCAGCCGTTAGTCGTAAATGCGCCTTTAGGCTCCCAGTAAATCAGAGTCTGTTTCTGTTGCCAACACTAAGGAAGCGGCGCTTGAGGGAGCTAGTTTTAATTCTTGTCTATCAAAAATTGGACAATCGTAAGCAGTAGTTTACGTTTAGAAATTTCTTGCATTAGTCCTTTGACGTGTTTTGTTTCATCTTTCTGTTCACGCACGTTTCCAGCGCGAGGTATACACTCTATTAATCGAATTGTCACTGTGACGTTTAATTGCAATTCATTAAGAACATGGATTGAACACGATCAAACTAGCGCCACTGTGCAGTAGTGGCAGGCAAAGATAATCCATCCTAGAATGGATTTTTTGCCAGAAATAGTCATTTTAAAAGTTTTTTCTTTCCTTCCTGTTGGGGATCTGGGGAAGGCTGCTGGAGTGTGCAGTTATTGGCGCCGGCTAGCGTACGACCATTCGCTTTGGAAGGCTGTTAACTTGAAACGACAAGCTGCAAAACTCGACGAGGATACCTTGCATATGCTCATAAGGACAAGATTCTCTCATTCTCTATCCATTCTTCACTTGGGAGGCTCTAAAATTTCACTCGAACTTCTTAGCGAGCTGAACAGGAAATGCAAAAGTTTGAAATATTTGATATTCAGCCGTGGGTCAAAATTACGACCGCCGACTCCGCCTCCGAAATACACCGAAATTACATACGAATTTCCTTCTCAACTGGAATTGGTGGAGTTGAGGCCGATTAAAGGAGACTTTGCCTTCTTAGGGCGAATAACAAGGCACTTTTGTGAGGTGAAATACTTAGGCATTGGGAACAGTTCCTCGAAGGGTGCGGTCCCGTCTCTGTTCACCAAAATGCAGAGATTGGTTATACTTGATTGCACGAACTGCGATACAATTACAGACGAGGTTATTGGAAAAGTGGCCGAATGCTGCCCGTTACTGGAATCATTTTGTTTAAACGGATGCAAATATGTCTATGGGCGGACGTTTTGCACGCTTTTTCGATCGTGTTCTCGATTAACAACGCTGCTTCTTCGTTACACGCCTGTGCGCGACGACTGTTTCGTGATCAACGAATGGAAGTACGTCCCCGTGGAGGAACTGGATATTTCAGCGTGCTCTAACATAACACAGATAGGCCTCATTAGCCTGGTCACAAACGTGAAAACTCTGCGGTATCTCAACTTATCTTACTGCGGCGTCGGCCGAGCTGTAACAGACGCAGTTTTGTTACAGATCGCGCGACAAGAAACAGGAACAAACCTAGAAATGTTAGATGTTAGATGGAGTTTGACCCTGACGCCTGAGGCTTTATACATTCTATCCCGAGGCTGCCCTAAACTGAAATGCTTAGGAGTGTATCAATCATCAAGCATCAACCCATCGGCCATGGCAGAGGTCTTAAGGATGCTTCCAAGGTTAGAGGTTCTGGAATACGGCGCTTTCGGCAAAGCCAGTATTTCCGAGAGTATGTTCTTTCCAAACCTCATACGATATTGTGAGTTGCTCGAGGCTGTGTCGCTTATAAACTTTGCCTCGATGGATTCCGTAGCGGACGCTGTATTAATGAACGCATTGGTCGAAAATTGTCGTTGTCTGAAACGTATAAACCTTTGTGAACCAGACCCTACTTTACTGGAACTGGTGCAAGAATTACCCCCTTCTTCTAAAGCCAAGGTGACTCAAAGGTGGCAGTGTGTTCTGCCTCCACCCGACCACACCCTAGATGCGATTATTGCCAAATTGAGATACAGCCCACCTCATCCGCCCTCAATTTAGCGGTTTACATAGAAACGGTTTGCTACAACGTGAACTTATTTATCTTCAAGTACCATATTTGTACTGCTGTGCTGGTTTTGTGATATTGCCACAAATGCAACTTTCACTGAAAATTTCTTTAAAACTGAAACGATATCGTTCAAGTAATCTTCGATTTTCATTTCTTCTTGTTAAAATTTTCATCATTTATCCGAGCGATGCTGGTTATAATAACGAATGTTCATTCGGTCCGCGATTCGTTTCAGGCCGGGTTAGAAAATATTTGTACGTTGTAAGGGAAAGGTATGCGTTTTAATTCAGGAGTCAAAACTAACTGACAATAATAATTCATGAATATATGAATATTTAGGAATCATTTTGTGTTTATCGATGTAATAAAATGACACGTATTTTTCTCAAATTTGGTTTCCCTTATCGATGTTAAACTTGCCAGAGTTTGGAAAAGGTTAAATACAGAAAAGTTACGCGCGGCCATGAGGGACAGGGAAGGTATAGCACAGAATGAGAAGTCGAGCTTTCCGATCGAGTACAGTCTCCCCTTCTCCATTCAAAGTTTGGTTATGTTGGAGGTTCGAACTAAACAAGTTTAAAATAGGATGGAGTTTATTTGGTAGTACGCGCATCTCCACTAACTGCACCTGATAGAGAAGTTTTGAAGCGGCCATCATCTCTGTTAAGTGATGCTAGAAAAGTATACTGGCAATGCCTCACTAATTCGTCTTCGCGATCGAAGCATAGCGGAGACTGAATAAAACAAAGTGCATATTTATTAGAAATAGTGGTAAGAGCAGTTTTAGGAATTCACACCCTAGATTATCATAAATTACCAAAAATGATCGATGACACCAAGTTATATATGTCATTCCGACCCCAGGACTGCGGAGACACCATGTCTGCTATGAACGAGGACCTTGTCAGCATACGAAACTGGTGCTTTGATAATGGACTGCTCTTAAACTCTGACAAAACCAATTTAATTATATATGGAAGTAGACAGGCGACTGCAAAAGTCCCGGAATTTCGCTATTAACTCTTGGGAAAAGATCTTAAACCCACAGAGACTGTAAAAGATCTCGGAGTGATTTTTGGCAAAAATCTCACCTTTAACGAACATGTCATCAAAACTGTATCCTCGTGTATGTCCACATTGGGACAAATAAGTCGCGTAAAGCACGCATTTAGGAGAGATATACTAATTATTATTATCAATTCCTTAGTATTTAGTAAATTATATTATTGTTCGTCAGTTTGGGCGAATACCACAGATAGTAATATAAAGAAGCTGCAAGGCATACAAAACTTTGCTGCTCGAATCGTATGCAACGTTAGGAAATATGACCATGTGTCTCCCTCTCTTAAAAGCTTAAATTGGATTCCCGTTAAATCAAACCTTTACCTAAGAGACACCGTCATGGCTTTTAAGTGCATGATGGGTCTTGTACCGGAATACCTAAGTAATAGGTTTATTCTTAGGGGTAGCAATAGTTGTCGAGTGACCCGCAGTTCACGGAACTTGAAAATTGTACTCTGTAAAACAACAACTGGCCAGAGGTCCTTTTATTATCGCGTTGTAAGTATTTAGAATATTATTAGCCATAAACTTAAATCAAGCCTTAGTGTAGCTAGTTTTAAACGTAATCTTAAATCAGACCTTTTAAAAAAATTCTTGACATGATTCAGCCCGAGTTTCTGTTCTTATAATTAAGTTATACTATAGTTCTAACACTCTATAAATTATTTTTCGTGATTGATATTTTATAAGGTATATAGCATTACTCATTTTAACCATTACCATTTTTTTTTTATTGTTACTGCTATTGTCTAATCGTCATTGTCACTGAAAAGCCCCTTTGGAGAGTTGTCAATAAAATATTGTACTGTAACTCATTTTATCCTGTCGTTATAAATACTTCAAACTTTCAATACATCTTCAGAAAGTTATTTCATCGAAGCAGGTTGTTTCCACCAGACTGAGGTGGTATACAGCAATTTACAATTGACTGCCGCAGTTCACATATATGATTTTCATATATATCACATAGAGGATATTACGTGACCGCGCGGGGATACGAATTTTATCTTCGAATGCTGTATGTATCTCTCCCGATTAAGCGAAGCGAACGAGTGAGAGATACTTAATTTCAGCACGAGAAGATAAAATTCGTATCCCCGAGCGGCCATGTAATGTTCTGTTTATTTTATAGATACTGATGAAATTTCCACATAAAACACAACTTTTTTTTAATCATTTTCGAAACAGCAAAATAATGCAATTAAAGTGGTCACCTTTCACAAAAATGTTATGAAACTGGGATATAAAGTTATAAAGGAGAACTAAAGACAATAATACTTATATTTTATCACGAAACCCGACCTCATTTGATTTGCTTAAGATCTGTGATTGACAACGCTCCTTGCCCCATGCAAAGGTACACCTAAATACTTAACTATATATATATGACGGGCCTCGAGATAAAATGCTTATGTCACAATGCTGGCCTTTTTTGTTTCAAAAAGAAATTTTGAAAGAACCGGCTGCGCACCTGAGTGGGAAGCTCTCAAAAAGGAAAAGTCCTGTTATTACAACATTATCTATATGATAAAGTCATTTATTCATCACTTCACGGGTTTATTACACTGAGAGACAGGTCTCCGTTGGCTTGTTAGATCAGTTGGTAGAGCACTGCACCGGTATCGCAGAGGTCATGGGTTCAAATCCGGTACAGGCCTGAATTTTTCAGTCCTTTTTTTTTTTTTTTTCACAAAAGCTCAAGTAGTGTTCATTACTGCGAATATCGCTTTGATATTCATTTGAGTGTCGGGAGTAATCCAGAATTTCTTTGGGTTTGGTTTACTCCTGGTGGCCAAGCCTTTGAACAGGAGTGAGGCTTAGGGTGACCTTGTTATGATGGAGATGTTGCTGCTTTTCAAATGCAAATCACTTTGTTATCATGTTAACTAGATACAGGTCTCTATCACAACAGGGTCACCCTTAGCCTCACTCCTGTTCAAAGGCTTGGCCACCAAGCCCACAACTGTAAAAGGGAATATTCGTCCAGACAAGAGAATATTCACATTCTCTTGGTTCAGAAAACTGGCGCTACTTCAACCTCATGATTCGCGATCGAGACTCGACTGACCATTCGCGATTTGATCACACACGTTTTCCCGTACTTTAAGCAGCTTGCTTAATTTAATTTAATTTCATAATAAGTTCTAATATAGCCCATTAAAATTGAATTCTACTCGCTTTACAATTACAATTAACAAAAATTCAATAAAAATCCTATACATGCAATTATCGCTACCCTATCTAAACTAACGAAGTATTACGTGTTATACATATATTTGACAACGTACGATATAAAAAAATCTGGTGGCTTAATTTTTTAAAAGATAAGTTTTCAATAAGCGTTTAAAGGAGTCAACAGATTCAGCGTTTTTTATGCATTCAGGTAGTTGATTCGACAAATACGGTGCAGTGTAGGAGAATGCTCTTTGCCCATACGTTTTAGTTCGAATTGTTGGGACCTCAAGTAGATTTATATTTGATGAACGGAGGTTTCGTGCTGGAATAGATCGACTAAAAAGTTCAACAAGATAGGTTGGAGCCATGTCATTTAGTGCTTTGTATGTTATCGACAGTACCTTGAATTGAATTCATTTTGTGACCGGGAGCCAATGAAGTTTCATAAGTATAGGTGTTATACTGTCTCTTGATTTAGCACCGACCAATAAGCGGGCAGCTGTAATCTCTTTGTAATCTTTATTCATTTAAACACGATCAATTTATCAGCCTATAAAAATACATATCACATACGCTAAGATATTTAAAATTCAAACTACATACTATAACACTAAAGCTGTTTTCCGTGAATGCCGTGCGTTAGACTTAAAAGAATGTCATTGATCTTACGTTTAAATAACCCCAGAGACTCTGTGTTCTTTATATCGCGTGGTAAACTGTTCCATAATGTAACGCCATTGTAGCTAAAGCTTTTTCTGTAATAATTAGTGCGCGGTAGTGGAACATTAAGCTTATTTTCAGAGTCCCTGAGGTCATAAGCAGAGTCACGCCATGAAAACTTTGAATATAGATACCTTGGAGCTAGCTCGTGCCGACATCTAAACAACATGGTGGCTTTATGGATTTCCTGCTGGCGTGCAAGATTTTTCCACCCTAAAAACTCGAGTAGCTCAGTTGCATCAGCATCATAGTTAGAGAATGTCAACACACGGGCTGCTCTATTCTGTAATTTCTGCAGTTTGTCCCGTAGCGTTTTCCCACAGCTACCCCAAACAATGTCACAGTAATCAAAGTGAGGTTTTACTAAAGCTTGGTAGATGAGATGTAAGGTTGATGCTGGGATCAGGTGCCTAATTCGCTTTAGGGCCCGATACCAGAGGCGATCTTTTTCGTTAGTTTTTCGATGTGACTATGCCAATCGAGTTTATCGTCTATTATTACACCAAGCGATTTTGTAGCTGTAACCTGGCTCACTTGAGTATTGTTCATTCTAATTGTTGGTGAAGCTGTGAGAGGATTCAGTCTCTGCCTCGACCCTATTAGCATGAATTCGGTTTTAGTCATGTTCAACGTGAGTTTGTTCGCTTGTAGCCAGTTGAAGACGTTTTCTTGCTCTTCATTTAGACAAAACTGAACGTTCTCAAGATTGCTTCCCGCATATGTGAGGTGCGTGTCATCGGCATACATTCTCGGTTCACAATTTGATAAGCAATTTGGAAGATCGTTGATATAAAATAAGAACAATAATGGACCGAGGATGGTCCCTTGAGGGACGCCGCAAGTTAACGACTAGTTACTGGATAGCGACCCGTTGAAAGAGAATTTTTGTGTTCGGTTTTCCAAATATGACTGAAACCATCTGAAAGATTTTCCATGTATACCATAATAGTTTAGTTTCGATAGAAGGATCTGATGATCAACAGTGTCAAAAGCTTTTTTCAAATTTAGAAAAATGACTCCACTGATTTTCTTGTTATCAATATAATATGCCCAAGAATCTGTCGCTTCCAACAAAGCTGT